>NC_142089.1:40801274-41102368 GCF_054644295.1 Miniopterus natalensis
TGCCACAGATTAGGCAAGCAAACTAGTCATCAGTATGGTGGCCCAGACAGTTCTTACAGAGGCTGCTACCATCAACTGTTATTTCATTTCCAATTTAGTGATATAAAAGCTCATTATGTGAGAATGCTTTTCTCTAACAGAGGCCACAAAGTCATAATGGAGCAGAAATCCAGTAAAATTGAAAGAAACTTTCCCTCTTTTGTAGTTGAGCTGCAGATACGTTTTCTATATTAAATTCACAAGTAGGGAATGGCCTTGAAACCACTTATGCCTGAATTTACAGCCTGAAGGAGGAAAATGCGTCCACTGGGTTTAGATTTAATAGTAACTCAGACTCCTTGCTGGTTGCCAGGTTTCTTGATTTTTAAAGAAGTCTGTGGTGCCTTGGCTTGGATTTATCTGAGTTGTGCTTATGGGAGTCTACACCCACTTCTAAAATGACTTCCTCCAGATCTAAATCAGATGCCTATTCAGAAGGTTCAAAAGAACAGCTGTTACTAGAAAAAGAAAACAGACTTACATTAGGCTCATTGGGCTGGAGTGGGAACTAAAATAAACCTGGTGGTTAAAATTAAAAACAAAAAAACACCCTTTATAATATTATACCTACATTGGGGTGTTAATTGCAGCTATAGCAGGAATTTTTCTCCCACACTTGATTCAAGGTTCTTAGCTTTGGGGTGCCTTTTGCATTCATGTAGTTCTTGCCATGAAATGTTAAGAAAATAGACTGAAATTTACCAGACATTGGGTAACACTATAATCAAGGCTCTATTCAGCAGGGGAAAAAAAAGACCCAGAAGACTCAGCTTCTCCTCACCTCTTGCTTCTGGCTCAGAGCCCTCTCGTTAACTCTGTCTCAGGTACTCTCTCTCTGCTACGGTGTATTCTCTTTGCTTCTGTCTGGGTCCTCTCCCTCGGTTCTCTTGTCTCTCCATTCTGACCTCTGCAAGGCTCTGTTAGCTGTTCTCTGCTTTCTCTCCCTGCTGCTCCCAGGCTGAATTGCTATTTCTTGCTTCTTTCCTTCTGCCACCCTCAGTCTTGTCCTTTTTTCTTTATCTAAAGCCCCTCCCAACCACCCACTCATTGTCTGTGAGGCCCTGTGGCTACCTCAGTGTTCTCTGCTCTTCTAGGGACCACCAGTTTAAATCTCTGGTAGACTATGCACCCAGGTGCCTGGGACAGCGCTGACATAGAGCGGGCAACTCTGAGCACATGCTGCACCAATGATCTCAGCCTTGGTACTGTGGACGTGTTCACTCTAGCTCGGGGCTTGTAACCGAAATTCTCCGAGTTCTATACCACCACCATTCCAAGTTGTATAAACTTACTTATTAGTACTTGTGCCTTCTTTGTTTCTTAATTGGAAATACCATAAACACCCCTGATTATGATTATTAGGAAAGGGGAATTATTTAATTTCAATTTCTCAGGAAATAATGCAGACCCATTTGAAAAAAGGCTACATTCAAAATAAATGCATGTTCTCTGAAACAGAATGTGCAGCTTCATAGGTAATTGTAAATTATTTTATCCAGATGCTAGTTGTACTGTTTGGAAATGTTCCCCAAGTTTCCTCCACTAACTGTGCTCACCAAATTTGAAAACTCCCTATCATACCATTGCCACAGGGGTCCAAGTTTCTGTTTTCATTCAGTCCTTGCAGACCTCAACCTGATTTTCTCTCAAATTCAGATTGATTCCTTTAAGACCTTGTGTCTGTGGACCCAGTCCACTTTTATATGGCTGATTTAGCTTCCAAATCATTGTCTTTTGGATGTCTGATGTTGAAATTTATGGTTTCACTGATGTAGTTCTACAAACTATAGGTGGCGGTACACCCACTTAATACTTATAAATGACTTTGTCAACACAGGGCTACACAATAGGCTTAATATCCTTAAACTTACTTCAGTTTCTCAAAATCCAATGAAGCCCATCTCTGGTGACAGTGCTTTTGAGGTTAAGTCTACAGAGGCTTCGTGGCAGGTTCCATGTTGGAAGGTGGGCTTGCCTTGCTTCCCACGCAGCTGAATGTATCTGTCCCCTGCAGAACTGTCTGTCATGGTGTCTGAAATGTCAGGCAGCTCTGTGTTATAGTGTGTTCTAACTCAGAGACAAACTCTAACCATGCAGGATACACTTTAACTTACACCTACACAGAGCCTGGGGGCATCATCTCTGCTCATTTTGAGCAGGTGTGCAGGAAAGGCCCAGATTTGGAGCTGTCAACTGTGTGTACTCTGTATATTAATGACCCTCAGGAAGGCTTTGGTCCAGGGTAAAGTATGGTGGAGCTAGATTTTCATACTTTGTTTAGAAATGCCACTATTTTTATTCAGCCTTAGTATGTCCTGGTGTCTGTTCTTCACCTGTAAGTGAAGTGCTGGCTGAATGAGTGCTAGATCCCCACAGTCCCTAGTGCCTGGGATGCTCCTTCCTCCTCCTTTCCTCTCCTTCTGACCTAGCTACACTGGCCTGCTGAATAGAGCCTCATTATGGGCCCCAAAGTCCACTCTTTCTTAAAGAACCCTGCCAAGATTGGTAGGCCCTACAATTTGGCCTAGAAACTGTTTCTTCTATGGTATGTTTGCTGACTCCATGTGATTCTTTATATGTGTCTTGAAGAACAAACAGATCCTTTAACAACTTTTTCTACATGAAAACAATCAATTCCAGCAGCCCAGCCCACATGAACCACCCTACAATAACAAAGCAGAGTGTGCGCGTGATGGAGGAAAAAAAGTGTCGGTAAGGAAACAGATTATAGTTTAAAATTTCCAAGGGGTTGTAGAAACAGTGAGTAAAATCCCAATTTGAAACTTGAAAAAAAGAGTAGCATTTCTTTACTCCACTTAAAAAGAGTCTTTTTTAGTTATGTCCAAATTATTTTTTGAATATGTGGGGCCAATTTTTAAATCAACCATGTAGACTCTGTATACTGATGTCTGAATATACTTCTTAAAGAGTGACCAGGCATAAAACATGTGTGTTTCCTTTATCTGAGACAAAGGAAAGGTCTTCAGATTTTTAAAAAAATCTGTTTATAAGAAATCATTGGCTCTCAAATAAGCATGACATACCAGTTGAGTAATCATTTGTTAGGAAGAGCATTATCTCAGTATCATTAGGAATTTAGCAGGACCTTGGCTTATGGGAACAGTGTACTTGACCAAAGGATGTTGAATCAGGGATGCTGATCTCAGCCCAGGCTATGCAACAACTATAGCAGTATTGTTCGATACGGTAGCCACATGTGGCTATTCAAAATTCAGTTTCTCAGTCACAGTGCCACATTTCACGTATTCCATGGCCACTTGTGGCTAGTGGCTACCATATTGGACAGCACACTTAGAGAACATTTTCATCTTCACAGGCAGTTCTAATGGACAGTGCTATTCTATAGTATTGTTTGCAAAGTAAGTCAGGTCTACCTCAGTGGCAAAAAGATAATATTTAGACAGTACATCCTGTGTCTTTAACACTCTCACCCAAGGATCACTATGGGGCCATGAGCTGACCTAAGAAAATAGGAGCACTCTCAGTGGAAACTGAGAACTTTGATGAATGTATAATTAAACACTATTGTTACTACATTTATTGATTTAGCCCATTATATTATCTGAGAACAGATAATAAGCCTAACCAAAGTAAAATACCTTTTAAAACAAGATTAACATTGCTGTGAGCCTCAATTATCTTTAAATAACTGTCATATACTGAAGTAACAAAAGTTACTTATGCAAGTATAGAATTTTGGAAAACACACAAAAGAAGAAGTAAGATAACATATCATTCCAACTCCAAGGGAAAAATCGCTCCTTATATGTTGGTGCATAGGCATTATTACTTGTACTATTAAGCCAAGTTTTTAAATGATATGTCCCCACTTCACTTATCTCTTCCTTGATTTTTTAAAGTTTTCCAATTGAAAATCAATAGAGCCATTGCCTTCACTATTACCATGATGAGCTGCACTTGCTTAAGTGGTTAAACCAGGAGAACTGTTTGTTTCTTGGGGTTTACCAAAAGAATTTTAGCCAGACTCTGGCTGCCTTTAACTTGATAATTTCCACTTGTGAAACCAAATGTATTTATAAGAATTCACTAGCGTGAATGAGGCCAAATTGCCAGTTCCTCTAATAAAGCTCCGTGTGTGTGTGTGTGTGTGTGTGTGTTGAATATCTGCCCAAAGGAATGTATTGTTATGATATGTTGTTTGTGTAGTATTTGTGTTTAAAATGGTCCTATTTTAAAAGAAATTTTTTATAGGTTTTGCTTACTATTTACCTCAAGCTTCCATTGGTTTCCATGGAAACTGGGAAATTTTCACTTAGCCAGATCTAGAAAATTCAGGAACTTTTTATCCATAATGTTGGATATATGGTGTTAGGAAAAAATACACATACACACTTGTACACACACACATTTATTCATCTAAACATATCAACTATGCTTTTGAAGGGCACTGGTGATAGAGGTGAAATTATCATAGAGGCAAACTGTAGAACTGAAAATTTTGAACTCAGTAATTTACCTAATCTCATTGTTTTTTAGATAATAATCCTTTGTGTTGAAGAATTGTTTAATAACTGAAAGGTCCATCAATGGTAGTACTATACTAATCACAAAATTTACGAGTTTAGTTCTTTGGGATCAACTTAGTTCATTTGAGTCCCATTATTATATGTTAAGCTTTTGTATTAAATTTGTTATATGTGCTTTCTAAGAAGGATTTGGAAAATTTTGCAAAGAAGACATTAAAAAAGAAAGCAAACATGACAAAAACAAAAGAGGAACCATGTCCATTCCCTATAGGAGAGATTTTTATTATTAGCTGGCACATTATTTAATGAATCATGTCCTCGGCAATAGCTTTATCACTTATACAGGTGAAGAGTTAACATGACAGGTTTTTAGAACCACCTTTGCTCAAAGTAGAAAGAATATCAGTGAAGCACTAATTCAGTGAAGACGATTATGTGGACAAGTTAAAATGATGTAGTCTGAGTCTGTAATCTATTTTAGGAGCAGGAAAAAAGAATAAGGGCATAGGGCCCATTTTCCTGGGTTCTGGTCTGTGGAAACATTGGCAGAGTTCTTGCATTTGTAAATTCTAGTGCAGGGGTAGTACATAAGGAAGAGAAAACACTTGAACATATTATCTATTCCTTATGCACTGTTCACCCTTACTAAGCTATTGCTGTTTATTAGAATGCCCAGGCAACATTCAGTAAGTATTAATCAATGATGATGGTTACTGCATTACTTCTAATTTGGTTTTCTAGTGGTCCTACATGCAAACATGAAAAGCTTACTTCTCCTGCCTGTTTGTCAAATTGAGTGTTAGCTGTTCACATTGTGGTTCAAGTGACCTTCATTTGTGATTGCAAAATTAGATGTCCTGTCTTCAAGCCTCATGTGTCACCATTTAATATGTGTTGGTCTGAGGTGTGCTTGTGCTCAGTGACATGCCATTGCTCTATGTGCTAAATACTGGAATGCTGTTGAATGAACCCTCCATTACCAACTTGATTTGTGTTTTTTGTCCTTTGCTCACAAAAAGTAGAGAATCCTAGTAATTTCTCTTTGGATGAGGCCACATCATTGCTCAAGTGCTTGTGGCCCTATATCATGGTTGTTCTAGGGGTCAAAATAGAACTTTAAGATAATCCATTCATATTGCAAAGGTGAGTGTTCATGGAGACCTAGGACACATGGATGACAGAAATCCATGATTAATGCTATGATTCTGTTTTAATAATTTGTTAAGAAAAAACACTTGTTAAGAATATTGACACTATTTTTAATACCTAGGAGCTGAATTAACTAATTTGGAGCTGATTTCCTTTATAGTCTATCAAGAGGTTGGTTAGAAAAAAATTGAGTCAGTATTAGAAAAGCTAAAAGATTAGTTAATGACTTAGATAAATACTCTTTGGATATGTTGGAACTAATTATATATGAGAGCAACATGGAAGTCAAAATGTTTCCATTTAAATATATATATATTTTTATCCCCTGAGGGTATAGAGGATTTAATTATAATGTAGGCACTTTTAATTCTTTAGTAATTGAATAAAATTTGAACAGCTAGTAGTTAATATTCTATGCTTAGGTATCCTACAGTCTTTTGTGAAATAAGTATGTAAGCTGTATTAGGCAGTGTCACAGCAACTCAAATTTCCATTCAGTTACACCAATGTGACTGCTTAATAGGCTGCTCTAATTTGTCTTTCCAGTCCTGGATTTTGATAGCTCTTGCTAAATAAAGAGTTAAATGTTCTTTATTCCTTTTTTGTTTGTTTGTTTCATTCAAATGTTTCTATTCTAAATTTATTTTCAAATTTATTACAGAAGAAAAGCAATGGGGCGCCAAATGGATTTTATGCAGAAATTGATTGGGAAAGATATGTGAGTATCAGAAGATGGCTTTTTCTTTATTAAGTATTTCAAAATTTGAAAATGATTTGAAGTATTCTTATATTTAAAAGAGACATAGAAATAAATGAAACACGCCATGTCATCAGGAAGTACCTAGCACGAATTAACATCGTACAGAGTTGGAGAGCACTATAGGCTGTTAGATGTGGGTTCAAGACCTAGTGCCTCCACAGGTCAGCTGTGTGTGGCTTTGGGATAGTTATTTGCAGGCCAGCAAAAACTAAGTCAATAGCTACTTGATAGCATCATTGCAAGGATTCAATAAACTATTTGCTCATAAATAGTGTTATAAGGGAAGCTATAAGATATTAAGAAAGGGTTATTTTTAAAAATTAATTATTTTTACCTAGAAAGACTCTTGTTATATTTTCTAGGATTCTTAAATATGCATGAATGTGCTACTCTATGTAAACAAGTATGATAATTAAAATACCAAATTACTCATCAAGTACTACTTACTACCTCCACTTCTAGCACACAAATCCTAAACTCCAGTGCTGTCCCTGCTCAACATGTAAGTGCTTAATTAAAGCATAACTTTCCTCAAATGTGTTTAGTCCTAAAAACTAATAAGGCCACATAGGAATTGCTGTTATAATTGTACATTAGATACAACTTTCTCTAAGTAATAAAGAAGGGTTTTATTCTTAATACGTTATATCATCTTGCTTTGGGCAGGGAGCGGGTAAGAGCAGGGACAGCCTCAGGGAGGATATGACCTGTAAGGAAAACCCTGAAGTATAAGTTGGGGTTTACTGGCTGCACACGTGAGGGAAGAGAATTCCAGGCAGAGAGAATGGCATTTATGAGAACCCCAAAATGGGAAAAAAAACTTGCAGCATTCAAATAATCAAAGTTACCAGTGAGAAGAAGTCCTTGTGGCTAAAGGGGATTAGGGAAGAAAATCTCAAACCTGAGGTGGGAGAGAAGATCCAGAGCCGGGTCACACAGGGACTTGGGGGCTACACGGAGGCACTGGGCTTTCCTTCTGAGTGCTGTGAGAAGCCAGGGATAAGCTTTGAGCAGGGAAATGACCTTAATACACTTGTACTAACAAATAAATAAACCGTTTATTGAGAAACAACAGAGGGAAACAATAAACAAGAAGGTGGCTTTTCCATGCATTTGGACCTTCTCTCCCCATGGTCATGGTACTTTCACTGCTGCAGTGACTCCAAAATCTCTCTCTCCAGCTCTGTTCCCTCTGACTTCCAGGCCTATTCAACTTCCCCTTCCCCTCTAAGGGATCACCTATAGTCTCAAACACCTGGGCACAAGGAGTGATTCTGCCATTTGCTGGGTGGATTCCTTGAGGAATGGCATCTAATTTCTCTTAGTTTCCTTCCTCGTGAATAAAATAAATTTTTCCACATATGATTGTTATGAAGGTTTAGTGAAGTAAAGTGTGGGTCACAGTTCTTACCATATAATAGAAACTTAAAATACGATAACTAATTCTAATCATTGCAAACTATCTTTTTTCTTTCCTGTCTTTTTCCTAAAAATGTTAGTTGTCTGCTCTTATAGTTAGTTCAGCCAGGAGTACCAGCAGTCTCCCAGGATTAGAGGGTAGAAATCTTGGCGTTTTCCTGAACCTTCCCTCTCCTTTTTCTCCTGTGATACATCTGTTAACAGGAACTGACAATTTGTCCTTTCAAATGTCCTTGAATCACCCTTTCCCACCACCACCAACTTTGTCCATATTCTGAGCACACTTATGGGCATAATGCAAGTATTTTGAATTAGTTTTCCTTTCTCCATTTTCTTCTGTGCCCCTAAACACCTTAAGATGCTGCTTTTGGCATGTTCTCCCCTAATTGGGAAGCTGCAGTAGCTATATCAAGTTGGAACCCTTCCCCCAGCATGTTGACCACCATAGTCTTATTTCCCATTGCCTCTCACTGTACAGCTTCCTTTCCAGTCATATCACCTGAATGACATTGTCTGTTTCTGCCTGGGAGGTCTCAATACAAGCTCTTCCTCACCACAGAGTCCCTTCTGTCCTCTCCCTGTATCCCAAGGGGCAAATGCAGATCCCCAGTTCTTTCAAACCTCACTGACTTCCTCTTCAACTCCTGTCACTGATGTCTTGTGTTTTGTATTTTGTTGTTTGATTGGTTTTTTACCTACCAAATACATTTCAGTTTTCCAAAGAAGTAATTTTTATTTTATATCTTTTTATGATGCTTAGCACAGGCCTTGGCTTATGGAAAATGCATGATAAATTCTCTCTGAATGTTTCCTTTCATTGACAGCTGACTCTTAGTTTGTTTTCCCATTAGGAAAACTCCTCACGTATCCTTGAGTAAATATCTGCACATGTACTGCTCAGCATTCGCTTCCAAAGGTTAAAGCCTCATCTCCAAAATAAGAGACATATTTATATCCTTAAGTAGAATGCTCTAGAAGGAAAATGAGTAATTCCTTGATGATTGGCAGGATAATAATTGGATTATGTGCACTTGTATTTTATAGAACTCACCCGAGCTGGATGAAGAAGGCTACAGCATCAGGCCTGAGGAACCTGGCTATATCCTTTCTTTTTTTATTTTATTTTCATGTTTATTCTTTCTCATGAAACAGAATCATAAATTCGGGTTTCAGAAAGGTGTTGAAATAAGCTAAGCTGCCCATGCCCTGTTGTCCATAATGTTAGAGGTAAATGAGCTGTGCAGAGAACAGCCTGATCACTAACGAGCAGGCATTTGCCTTGATCTTTTCATAGAAGAGCAGGAGAGGGGAAGAGATGTGCCGAGAAACAGTTGTGCAAATTGCAGATACTGGGTTGTCTGCAAAAACCTGATGTGACAGTGTCATTTATCAGGGCTGGCACATAGCTGTTACTTGTGTTCTCCCCACAAATCACCTCTGGGCAGAACAGGTCACACTCTGAAGCACTTAAAACTCATCACAAACCGTCCATTAGAATGACTTTCCTCTCTCCATAGAGGGTCCATCGATGTGTGTACTAAGTGTGACACACCAAATGGCCAAATGCAGCAGAAATGTAGGGCATTATAACTATTGCTCCTTGAAATTCACCATCCTTAATCATGTGCCCAGGGAAGGTGAGTAAGTTCTAGCCCTTTCCTGATTTACTCTTTTATTTATTTGTTTTGCTTTGATTTTCTGCCATCTTAAGAATACGTTTGCTCCCACTATGTGCAGTCACTCTTGTCTTATACACATCATTGCCTCCCAGTAGAAAAAAGAGTTATGTATCTTTAACTGTGTTCTACCTACCAAAGGAAAGCACTTTTATTCTTCAAGTGAATCAGAAGAGGAAGAAGAATCGCACAAGAAATTTAATATCAAGATTAAGCCATTGCAATCTAAAGACATTCTTAAGAATGCTGCAACTGTAGATGAACTGAAGGCGTCAATAGGCAACATTGCACTTTCCCCGTCACCAGTGGTGAGTGGTTTTTTTATGTCAAGCTTGGGTGAGATTGGACTGAGAGCTGTGCTCTGCCCATATACATTTAGAACAGGAACTCCTTAAACTGAAGGCTGCATGTGGTCACCATTTTATGAACTCTATAAACCTTAAACAGATCATTCTAGCTTTAGAAAGTTATACTCATTTGATATCTCATTTCTTGTGCTTTTCAAAATGGTAAAAATGCATAGGACTGCATTTTCTTTTTTTACTTACTTTCCTGCAAGCATTTTCAAAAGAAGAAACAAATAATAACATTATCCAGACTTACTTCTGAAGCAATTAAAAACAATATAAAGTTTACATATTTACTAATAATGATTTTTAAAAACATGTCTTAGTTTCCATTTTTATGATATAACACAGAAAACCAAGCAAATTAACTTTTCATAAAAAAATTTATTGTAATGCTTCAAAAAATATATTAACCTAATATTATCTAAACATATATTAGAACTCATAATCATTATATTTTATTATCAAATTGTCTTAAGTACCCTTACCTTTTAGACACCTCAAATACAGATATGCCTTATTTATATTACTCAAATTGGTATTTTTTCCCCACAGTTTATACTTCCTTCCTCCAATTCCTATCAAATTTCTTTAGTTGTTGAATTCTAAGTTCCACAATCACAGTATTTTCTCTGTGGTGTTTGATAAATGCTACAATTGTTTTCTAAAAATAGCTGTGAAGAGCAGCTGAAAGCTCTCAAACTAACAGCTAATATGTTCTTGGCATCTTCTTTAGAGAGATGTGATCTCCCTACAGCATTCCCCCAAAATGAAGTAGTTAATAAATGCTGAACTACTTTTGAGAAGCTTCTGGAAATATCTCAACTAACCTTTCTATAGGAGTTGTAATTATCTATCCTTTGATGGATGACTGCCTGGGATGAATAAAGTCTCTAATGACACCCTTGTCAGTGCTTAGTGCTCATAATGGCCTTTATCACTACTGTTAGTGACAGCAAAAACGATTGCTAATAGTAATCAAACACAGCAAATGATGTTTCAGGTCATTTTAAATCATATGCTCACTTGTTAACTTAAGATGTCTTCCAGAAAAGGGAGGCATGAAGTACATTAGTTTTCTTTTCCTGCTGTATGGAAGATACAGATTTTAAACTCACATATTGGTCTGTAATACTCACATATTGGCCGGTAATACTAGTGATTTTTAGTAATGGGAGCATTTTAAATGCACACATTTTCACTTTTCAGTTGACATCTTTCAAATCATTTCTCACTTACTGGATCTTTTTTTATTGTAAAATTTTATTTAAGTGCCTGAAACCAGTTTATATCCACTTCTCTGTGGAGTATAATAAACTTACTAGGCATTTGGAAGCTTCCTGGGGTAAGTGTAAAAGGAAGTTCACAGGATTAAATGAACACATTTACATGAAAGTAAACTTACTAGAAGAGCCAGACACGTGGTAGATATTTGCTGAAAGCTAGTTGAATCTAAGAAAGAAAAAATGCCCTTTTATCAGAAAGAATATGTATACCCAAGGCATCTGCTAAATATTCCTCCTAGCAGAAATGCTGCTGAGGATTCAGCAAGAAGAGTTGCTACCTCCTCTGAGCTCTCCAAACACCTATTTTAAAGGTGATATATCGGCATGATGTGGTTAAGACTTTGACAAAAAGATGTTAGGGAAAGCAGTGTAAAAATAAAATGGAGATGCTCATAAAAAGTAATCACAGGGTTAGGCTGTTTCTGATTGCCAGCAACACCACAAACCAAAAGACCCCCGGGTCCCCCTACCACCACCATCGCTGCACCGCCCCCCCCCCCACACTTGTTCCCTCTAATGTGAGAGCCTGGCTCTGCCATTACTGTGATTTGAGAATATTTGTCCTTTTTATATTTAGTATAGGAGAGTGCACTGTTATTGCTGCTTTAGGAAAAGATAAGCATGTTTCTTCATATACATAAGTATAAAGGGAAATTGCAACTGAAAACATACATGTTCTTGGCTTTAGAATCCTTATTCCCATCTAGAAAGTCCACATGTACCTGTATTTCACATATCCAGTACATTACCTCCAAATCAGATAGGTAGCAGTAACCTTCTGTAATTCAGTTAGTACCGTGATAAAAATGGCAAGTAATTTATACAACATTAGATGTTTCCACTAAAACAATCAGAACATTTATATAGCTATAAATTCAGGTATAAAAAGAGAAATAGAGCCTATACCAGTTAATAATATGGCAGAATATTTCATTTAGTCTGTGGTTCTTGTGCTACAGAAGCATCAATCATTACACTAATAGAAATAGAGGAAATTCCTAATGGTAAGCTATTCATGGGTTATGCTGGATTTCTGATTTCTATTTCTTTTCAAGAATTTTAAGATAAACTCACAGGTAAAGGAAATTAATTGCTATTCTTATCATGTTGTAGTTTCCTGGTAAGATACCATGCTGCTAGGGCAAAGACTAAGCATCACCCAGGTTTCAGTTGTTGATTTGGCATCTGTACAAGTTAGAATATTGGTAGAGCTGCTTTAATAGAGACCAAAATGGTAATGGCTTAAACAAAATATGTGGTTTATTTTTCTCCCATATAAAAGTCAAAGTTGGTAGACAGTCCAGATAGGTAATGAAGTCCTACTCCAAGGATCATTCAAGAACCAGGGACTTTCTGTATTATTGCTCCACTTTTCTAGGGTGCTGCTGCCTTACCACCATCAATTACCTCCATTTTTCAGCCGTGGGATGGAGGAAATAGAAAATAAAAGGCAACTGGTTTCCTTTAAAGGTTTAACCCAGAAGTTGTGCCCATTACCACCTCTCAGATCCCATTGGAAATACTTTAGTCACATGGCCACATTAGCTGAAAGGGAGTCTGGGAAATGTAGTCTTTGGCTGGATAGATATGTAACAAGCTAAAATTCAGGGTTATGCTGGACAAATGTGTTTTTTAGATATTGGAGATTGGTGTAGACATTGACAGTTTCTGCCACTATGTCTTAAATAATCTCAGACTGCTTTTGAAATTCATGAGGAAATGGAAATATTTTCCCATTTACCTTTAGATTATTCTCAGAATCTAGTAAGTTTTCTTTTAAAAGTTTCTCATCACTAATATCTAAATACCAGTGATGCTGTACTGTAGGCTAGCCAACAGAAAAAGGAACAGAAACAAATTTAATTAAAATACCAACATTTTTGGTTGATAAAGACCCTTCCAAGAGTAATAGTGCTCCTTCCCTCTATCTTACAGAATTTAGTGCTTTTTGAGGCAGGCCGTTTCACTATTGAAATAAAGTTATTAAACCCAAATGCTGTCTCAGTATAACTTTTGTCATTGGTTGTAGCTGTATTCTTTAGAGGATGAACAAAGTACAAAGCCCCTCATTTTCTCAGTGGGTTTAGCATGCAGACTGATTCCAACTCCAAGTTTAAGTTTAATGTGCAGGATGTTTGTTAAGGAGTGACCTTGTTTTCAACACCTATGGGCTAGTGTGGGCAGAGGGAGAAGTTAAGCTGAGTTGATCACTCGGGGAGCTCCAGAGCTGGAGTGACCCTTCAGAGTTAGACCTGAGTTTGGCTGAGATGGATAACCTTCATACTGTTACATCAATCAGTACTTTGATATGGGCAGGCAAAGAAAGGGTGTGACCTTGGATCAAGTGGCTCTCTGCAGCTGAGACAGATCCTGAAGTGTGAGCAATTGAAGGCTGTCATCCAGTAGTGCTCTCAACAGCTGATATGAGAAGCCCTTCTGAAGAGAAATCTACATGGCACATTTTTGTGTCCCCCACAAACCCCCTGTATCTGACATAGAGCCTTTATATATCATCGCCATTCAATTATGTTTGTGTATGTGTCAGTGAGTGTGTGAGTGAACAGATATATGGATGGGACCAGGCCAAGGACAGAGCACTGTGGCATGTCACTACCATCTAGTTTTGTACCCATCTATTGATAACAGACTTCAGCCTCCCTCATTCACCATACAATGATTCACCCAACTGGTCCCTCATCCTGGCCACATATTTCCATTTTGTTCAGACTGGTGATGAACAAAACTGAATTTGAGATGCATGGAATTTCTTTGCCAGACCAGAAGCCCCATGAGAGACAGTGGTGGGTTTGGTCTGCCATTTAGTAGGACTATTTCTTTGCGCTGGTACCTAGAATTACCACCTCCTTTTCCAAGTGCTTTGTGGCCACCTGATTAAATAATTTGTTCTAGAATTTGGGGTCAGTAGCAGCTGTATAGTGAAGAAAGAGCATAACACATGGACTCATACAGGCCTGGGTCCCAGGCCTAGGTCTGCTCTGTTCTCTCTGTGTAACCTTAGATAAGCCCCATAACTGTTCTGAGCCTCATATTCCTCTTCCAGAAAGGGAGGACAGTAACAATCCTTATGGAATTTTTGAGCAGATTACTTTCGGTCTCTGACAGAGTCAAATCTTACTTGATTTTTTTGTCCCTGCACTTAGCTTAGCTCAGTGCATGGCACACATTGGACATTCAGATAGCTACTCAATAAATGACCGAATGAACGGAGCGTCAGAAGATCTTAGTAACAGTGCTTGATGCATAATTGGTGCTTTTAAATTGTTCATTTCTTCATTACTAGTTAGGTTTTTCAGAGAAAAAGAACCAACAGGATATATGTATATATGTGTACATATATCAAGAGATTTATTGTAGAAATTGGCTCACACAATTATGGAGGCTGAGCAGTCCCACAGTCTGCTGTCTGCAAACAAGAGACCCAGGAAAGCTGGTGGTATGATTCAGTCTGAGTCCAGAAGCCTGAGAACTGGGGTGATTGGTGGTGTAAATCCCAGCCTGGGGACAGAAGATGAGTGGCCCATCTCAAACAGTAAGACAGAAAAAGGAGGCGAATTCCTCCTTTCTCTCTGCCTTTTGTTCTCTTCAGGCCCTTTTTAGATTGGATAATGCTTACCCACATTGGGTATGTACCAATTCAAAGGGTAATTTCATCAGGAAACACCCTCACAGACACACACAGAAATAATGTTTGGTCTGAGTACCCTGGGTTGCCTTGGGCAAGTTATAAAACCTATGCCTTGGTTTCTTCATCTATAAATGAAGATAATTGCCATACCTGCTTCATAGGGCTGTTAAGATTGAATGAGTTCATATATATAAAATGCTCATAATAGATGCTACATTCCGGGATTATTTTATTGTTGTTAGAATTATCTACAAAGCCTAAGGGCATATTTGAAAGACTATCATTAGTAGTGGTAAATCAGGAAAACCAAATAGCCAAAAGTCATTTAGACCCAAGACCAGTAATTACCCTGAGCATGAAACTGGGAAAATTAATAAAAGAACTTTTTTTGTAATGCCTAGGAACTGGTTTGGGAGGTAACGCCAGAAGTACTCATAAATTGTTTTGAATAACATCAAAATTCCCTGAACAAATATGGAGACTGTATTGAAGGCTAACATTCACAATGGGATCCCACTCACTAAACTTATTTCTTGGAGAATTGACATTGTTTCTCAACCCCCTTTCCTTCAAATCAATTCACCAAATATTTTGTAAGAACCTTAATGTAGCAGACACTGAGAGCTAATAACAGAAACTGGACAGACTTTGTCCAGCCTTCTTGCTAATACTGCCTAAAAATTTATCAGAAAACAACATATAATGATGTTTCCTGATTGAATATCTGATCTTCTGTGGTCAACTTTGCCTCTGGCTTCCATTTCAGAGCCTCTTGGCTTCCTCACCCCTTCCAGGCTGTCTGATGGGGACATGCCCATTTCTCCTAGAACCCACAGAGAGCCCTATCTCTGGCATATCTTTAGCCATGTGTTTTGCTCACCAAGCACCTTAAAGCCTGTGACTCCCATAGCTCTTGTGGAAGCGAGAAGAAAAGTGCTATGGCTTAATTCTTGGTGCAATATCCTTTCTTAGGTGCTGCCACTGATTGAATTACTTTTGTTCTTTGGTGAGCCAAGAATCACTGTTCACTTACCTTGAGAAGTTGTCCTTTGTTATAGCAGCTGTGAAAATTAGTGTGCTGACTGTATGTCAGATGCTTCACGTATATTAACTCATTTATTTTCACCACAACCCTATGAGGTAGGGACTATTATTATCATTTTACAGATGAGAAAATTAAGGCATAGGGCTAATTAGCTCGCCCAAGGTGTCACAGCTAATAAGTGAAACTGCTGAGATTTAAACTCCGTCCAATTTCTAAATCAGAACTCTTAACCACTGTATCACACTACTTTTGATAAAAGCTATTGGCTCTCTTTACAGAGGAAAAATAAAAAGCTCATTAGCTCATCTGAAACATTTTACATATAATTTGAGTACTCAGAACCCTTTGAAGATTGTTACTTGGGTGGTGCCTGAAGGGCCCATGATCCCAGCTCCGAAGCCCACCTCCCGAGCTTTCTTCCCAAACTACAGACACTTTTTTTCTGTGGTACTGCGTGTGTCATTCTGTGTGACAAGACAGCAAGGCTGAGCTAACTGGTCACTCAGGCTTCATTGCTACTCTGTCATATGTGATCTCTAGTTTATGAAAATTCTCTCATAATAAGACTTCATGAACCGTTAAGTGTTAAGGAACAAACACCTCATCTTTACATGACTCATATGTTTCCATTCCCCTGATCAATCAGCAAGCAATTTTTATATCCATGACTCATTTTAATAATGGCTTACATTTTATAAATGCCATCATGATCAGAAAGATGGGATGAGCGGCCACACTATTAGGCAGGCAGAGAGATGATGACCACCCCGCTTTTTAAGAAGAAACTAACTCAGGAAGACGAAGAGGCTGCTGAAGGTTCAAGGGCGAGGACAACAGCAGCCTCCTTTCTGCCAAGTTAAAAACACAGTGTTTTCTCATCTACAAAGTAAGGGTCTGTGATTCAGTTATCTTTAAGATCCCTCTCAGCTTTAGTACTCTGCTGTGTTTTATAGCCTAAGAGGCTCTGTGGGAAGCTGCCTGGTTTAGGAGCAGGTGGGGAATACAGCACGGGGACCAAGGAAGAGAACATTTCCTTGAAGCACATTTTAAAACAGAGAAAACACAGACTTTTGAGTCTGTATCTTATCTGTGTCCATGGAAAGATTTCTTAACGTGGAGCCTTAGATCCTAAATCTGTAAAGTGGGAACAAAAACATCTACCTTCTCAGGATTGTTGTAAAAGTGACATGAGCTAATGTTACAAAATGCCCCGTTCAGGCCCTGTAAGTATCATTTCTCTTTTCAGCTCTGCTTTCCTTGTCCTTAAGAGACTTGTGGGAGGCAGAAAGATAAAAATAGTGAGGGAAGTCTTGTGCAAAGTCAAGGAGAAGAGGGCTGATAGAAATGGTGTGAGTAGGTGTCGACCTCTCCTAGCAAGTGTGCTGGTGCCTCCTCCCATCCCCTGTAAAATTCAGTGATACAAGGAATGAATTTCATATGGAGTGAGGAAAGACCAGTTAGTTTAATCTTGTTCCTAGAGATTTGCAATCCATAACGGAGTTATTTAATAAAAAATTGGGGGAGGAGGAGACAGCTTTGAACTAGAGACAGTCTGGTGCTTTTTGCTTATTCCAGGTGGCCCACCCACCCTGCCACCCCCAAATTGGCCTGCCAGAGAGTAAAATCCATGAATCTGCTGCTGCTTGGTAACACCACCCCCTTTCCTTTCTTCACCCCACTGAGTTCAGTGAAAACAATAAGTCATCAGTGGGGGAGGAGAGCTGCAGCCTCCTACACACTAGCATTTGCTCCTGGTAGAAACACTGTACAGTGCACGGGGAGGCTAAAGATGGTGTGTGTTCTGATGCTAAGTGCTCAGCCCAGGCCTGACGTGCAGAAGGTTGGAAGGAAGAGGCTCAGCTTGGGTTCTGCTCATCAAGGAGAGCTTCATAGGGCAAACATAATTTGAGTTGGGCGTATAAGCTGCCACTCTGCCCTCCAAACCCTCAGCAGACATTGCAACTACATCTCATATCCCAGATGTAGTCCAAGAAGCCTCTAGTCTAGACAGAGCTGCAGGCAGCCTGACCAAAATCACCCAGAGTTGGCACATGAGATGTAATCTCTGTTTCCAGGCCTTATAGAGAAAGATAGATGGGGAATGAATGGGACCTAATTTTTCAAAATACAACGTTCTCCTTCCTACATTATAATAAGTTATGGACTGTCTGCAGAAGAATTAGTTTCATATCTGATATGTGTTTGGTCTTTCCTTTAATAATTATTTTTTTTCTGGGAATTCTCTGTTGCTTTCATTTCCTTTTTTTCTTCTTTTTTTCCAAACCCTCCATGCCCACCCTTCTCTGGTAAGAAGAAATCCTTCAGCTGTTGTATGTTTTGAACTCCTTGAAAATGGCAGAATATGAATTCAGTCTGAATTGCTTTTGTCATTATTTCTCTAGTTAATATTGGTTGTATTCTGTAAGTCCATGGTATTTTGCTTCCCTTTTTGAGGTGTAAGAGAATTTCCTTGCATAAATCCAAATATTTTAATTATGTTTTACTGTTTCAAGCAACCTGCTCTTGTTGGGGGTTCCAGAAACATGATTTCCAGGGTGAGAAACTGTAAACTCTCCATTTCTGTTACCAACTTAAAATCTATTTGAATGAAACAATGTACCCACAATATTGAAACACAAAATGTTAAGCTATCCTCAACCAGATGTAGCAAATTCAAGAATTATATGCTTTTAATTACAGTGCTAATTACAATATAAAAGACTAGTTATTTTTAATATATCTTTAAGTTCTCCTTGGTTTTGTTAGTCCTACTGGTGCAGAGTTTAGAATGTAAAACTATTTTTGTTAGCTAATGGCCGTAATCAGGTAGAATAAGCTCTGTAAAGAAGCAATCGACTGGGAAAATAAGTTTGTAACAGAGGCATAATTTGTGAACAATTCAGGAAATGTGAGTTTATGACAGATACTCCTTCACCCAGAAGTTACAGGTTCTTACTCCTTCCTTAATGGGGCCTTTCCTCGAGAGCCTACATTGAGTGATGTGTAATAGGTCCTTAGAAAATACTTGTTGGTTGGATAAATGAATGCTCTTCACTGTGGGAAATTATATGGAACTTGGTGTTTCGCTGTCACATAATGCAACTTATATCCCTTGCATCATTTAATTCAATCAAGTTTTTCTCCATTATTGGAGTGATGAAGAATATGAACAATAACTCTGTTTCTTCTCCTACAGTTTACAGGTTTTTTGAAAAGTGTATTAATGTATTCTTTTCTGTGGGTGCTAGCTTTCTGTCATAATTCTCTTCCCAGTAAGATGTCTGTTTTTTCATCTAAAGTCTCAAGTTTCAGTCACTTGACCCTGAAAGTAAAGGGTAAATACTTCATTGTCTTTCTTATACTATTATACTTATTTTTATACTAAGTAGTTTCTATAAGTATATGAATTATAGTATAAAAATAAGTAGAACAGTATAAAAAATATATCTATCCCTTTGTCCTTTGAAGAAGAATTTTTTTAGTGCCAAAAATTATCTGCAGCAATGAATTACTTTTTAATTGTTTTAGAAAAAAAGTCTTAGAGTATGAATCACTCACATTAATTATGTCAGAAAAATGTTTCCTCAGCAACTGGGGGAAGTTTTATTTTTAAACAGAATGAAGGTGATATTTCTTTTGTCTCTCATATCTGTCTAAAGGACAGCCAGTCACTGCCCGTGGATCTCAGAGACTACTGTTTTGAATCAGCTACCGGCACAGCAGTGGTACAGAGCCGAGCACGCCAGTCTGAGCCTTTTGTCCTAAAGTGGCCAACAGAGAGGGAAGGCAAGATGGACTGGTCTCATTCTGTTTTGCCAAATTAAAATCCCCTTTCTACCTCCTAACTTATTTGAAGCCCATCTTTATTTTATTTGTTAACATGGCACATAGGGAATCAAAATACACTGCCAAAGAGTCATGACAAGTGGCAGCATATGTCACATCCAGGCATTGTCTGATACTGTTTGTTTCATCTATGCCTCTTTTCAGCAACCAGTTACTGAGCATCCACAGTTGAGAACTCCTGATAAATAACAGCCATGAGCTTCATTGGAACAGAGTGGAGCCACAGTCTTTACAGTGGCCTTCAAGATTCATAGTGGGGATGCCCCTAACCCCAAGACTAACACCTGCCACTCTTCCTTCCCATTCCACTCCTCCAGGGCTCCCTGGCTGTGCCCTCTTCCCCCAGGTAGTTGCATTGTGGCTTCCCTCTCAACTTAAGGTGTTCGTTCAAGTCCCTTTCTCAATGAGGCCTACCCTGACCAGCTTATTTAAAATCACAAAACTCTCTGTCTTGGCATTCCCAAACCTCTTTACTTGCTCTTCTTTAAAAAATTGCATTCATTATCTCAAATACTAAATACTTTGCATATTTATTATATTACCTGTCTCCTTCCCCTTGTTTGTCTATTGTTCCTATTGTTTTGTTCAATAATATGCCTAGAATAGTTTCTGGTCTTTATTAGGTGCTCAGTAAATAATTATCTGTTAATGGTTTAATAAATGAATAAATAATCCTTTTGCTCCTTGTTATGACTAGTCATAAATAACAGGTAAGTGGTTATATTTATAATAAAATCTCATTAATTAAAATATAAAAACTTAAAATACAGCCATCCTATTATTAAGGCTAAACAATTTTAGACTCTTAAAAGGCTTATAGATTAAACCTGGCTTTTGGTTTCTTGATCCCACTCTATAAAGCTGTGTGTCAAAAATTCCCATGGCAACTCAGTTGCTTGTTCACAGGCAGGAATGTATTTAGAACACAGAACTTCAATGTAAGGATCATTGAAACTCTGGTGTGTATTTCCTTCATTCACCTCTGTTAGCTTTGGCTCTGGGTTTTAAACAGAATGCAGTTTTAAATGTTGCTGATTTCTAACCCTTCATACAGTATTGTAGGCTTTAATAAGACCTAACGTGAATGACTACTTGCATTAGAAAGGGATTTGGGGTAATTGCAGCCAGAGATAGACTCTCCACCTGCAGAGAGCAAGGGTCTACGTGTTCCGCGGAAAGCTGTTGATCATAAGGATGAGATGCCTTTCAACAAGGTTTGCAAATTAGAGAATTATATTTTCTCAGGCCATGGGACAGAGAAATCCCTGCACTTAGAGATGATTCACTGGTTATATTTTAGGTATATGTTTGTCCAATACAAAAATTCACTTACTCTGTTTCTAAATACTAGTTCACATGGGGGTATACATCTTTTTCCAGTGCTCTTATTATCTTTTCCATAATTAAAAATCAACTCTGATGCTATTACCTCATTTTAAGATGGAGAATTATCTTGCCATGTCTTTTGTTTGTTTGTTTGCTTGTTTGTTTGTTTAACATTCTGAAGAAACTCTTAAGCCAAGAGGCTATAGCCTTTTTGTATTGGTAGCTGTTAACAATTAAAGCAAAACAACATATTAAATAAAGATGGTTTTATTATCATGTAGCCTGGAATGGAAAGGTGTGGGGAGGAAAGAGAGGTGCTATTATCATTTGTGTATTCATGCTTATTACTCTGATTCTAATTAAAATGCATTTGATTGTAGAAAAAGGCTGAGAAATGTGCCTTAAAATCACAGTTTAATTCCAAGATCTGAAAGCATGCCTAGAAACAAAAAGTCACTCTGAAAAGCTCATTCTTTGAGACCTGCTATGATAGACAGGCATGATTTATTTAACTCTCTCCATTGGAAGGATTCAAGGTTATTTTCCAAGCTCTCTGATCTCTGAGTTTTTAGCTCTGTTGTTTCTAGATACCATTGCTGATAAGGCCCTGAAAGTGAGTTTAATCTGTTTCGGGAACTTCAGCTGTGCCATGAGCTCACCCTTGACTAGCTCTCCAGAGTGAGACAACCTGGGATTGAGTCCCAGCTCCACTTCTTTGTAACCATGTGACCTACGGACCTATCTGAGTCTCCTTTTCCTCACGGGTAAATTAGAGATAGTAATGACACCAACCACATAAAGTAAAACAATAATAGTAAGTTCTCAATAAATGTTAGTTGTCAATATCGCCCTCTCTTTTAATCCTCATAATTCAACAAAGTAGCAGTCATCACTGCTTTACAAAGTATGAAATTGAGGCACAGTGTAACTTGTTCAAAGGCATTCAAGAAATAGGGGTTAAGCTAATTTGAATAACTCCTCCCTCGACCATGACAATCCCTTTGAAGCTATTTGATTTTAATCCAAAAATTTTTTTGGTCTGTAGATTGAGAAGCTGCATCTTAATAATTTTCATTTCTCTGTGCTGCCTACCGAGGATCTGGGTCTGAAAGCAGCACCAAAGAGGTGGCCCTTATCTTGGCCCTCAGTTCTTCTAAAGCATGAGCTTTTGCTATAGGAAGAAATTTCACCCTGGAGATCTGATCACATAGTTCTACACTAATGTTTATGCAAAGCTGTGCCACCTCCTTGGAGCCTTTGTAACCTATGTTAACACCTGAGGTCACTAATGGGCAGAGAGATCAACAGCTAGTAGCAGCTAAGTAAAACATTTATGGGAGTTGGTGAAGGAACCATTACAACTGGGGCCACATCTCTTGGTCCACATACAATCCAGCTTTATTTCAGAGAGCAATGCACCTTTCTATATTTTAAAAGACACTGTGCTTCGAGCATTTTAGAGTTTTTAATGGCCCCAAAAAGGGAGTTCATAAATATATTCTGAGTGCCTATTGTGTGTCTAGTACTATGCTTGGGGCTAGAGAGAGTCCATTCATAACCATTACTGTGAGCTAATAATTGAGTGGAAATACCTAAATAATACAGAACAAAATATGAACTGCAAAAAATATACTCACAATGTATACATACCTTTGTTTTCCTTGAGGCAATTAAATGCCAAGCAAATAAAAAGGCCTTCAATGTGGGCTTATTATTTTGCATAAAAGGGATGTGCTGATATCACATAAGAGATGGAAACAGTTTATTCTGACTGGGAAGCGTGGAAAAGGCCTCAGGGAACAAGTGTTACTGGCCTTGAAAAATGAGTAAGCTTGTAATTGAGGGAGGGCGTGGAAGGCTGAAGAGGCAGCTAGAGCAGAGGCAGGGCAGTGTGAGTCTACGGCACGTTCAGAAGATTCAGGAGAGTGCAGCTAAGTGTAGACTTCGTACAGATAACAGTGGAAGAAGAGGGCATGAAAGTAAACTGGAGCCTATCACGAAGGCATTAAATGACAGAATGGAGCTTACATTGTACTTTCTGAATAATAGGGAGGTTTATGAAGAATGGAGTAATATATTCACTTCACTATTTTTGGAAATAATTCTGAAGATAGTGCAAAAGGATGGATTTTTTTTTTTAATTTTATTTTTGTTTAAAATATTATGGATGTCCCTTTTTCTCCCCAATGACCCGTTCTACCCTGTCCCATCCCCCTCCCCAGTCCCTCTCCCCACCATTGTCCGTGTCCTTGGGTTGTGCATATATGCATATAAATTCTTTGGTTACTCTCTCCCCTTCCACTCACCTGCCCTCCTCCAAAAAGGATGGATTTAGAAAATGAAACTGGGCATAGGTACCATAGGCTAGGAAGCACAAATAGAAAGCTCATGGAGTACTTCAAGAAATGAAGGCCTCACTTAAGACAGTTGATGAGGAAATGGAAGAGCATTCCAAGGAGCCAGAGACCACTCACCAGGAAACTAACTTGCAGTTGTCCATAGGGAGTGGAGGAAACTGAAAGATGGAATGAAAGAACTAGTTTGATAGTTGCAGCCAGGGCACTTTGTGAGATGACAGGTACCGGGTTCCCTGACAAGACTGGAATTTCTGGAAAATTGCGTGCTTTGGTTTCATGGTCATGCCTGGCTATAAAGCATTAATGACATTTTTCAACTCCTTTTAGTATTGCAAAGCATATTTTTCTATTTTCAAGGCACAAATCTATTTGATAAAAGTAAACTTTTCAAAAGAGAGCTCAGGATTTCCTCAGGGAGTCCACACCTATGCCCCCTATAGCTTGAACGTATAGGGGAGGCAAAACTTGACTTCTGTCCGTCTTAGGTTTTCAGCTGGACCTCTAACAAAAACACAAATTAAGAGGAGAAAACCACACAGAAATTTATTAATGTGCAAACTTCATGTATGAGTGAAAGACACCCGGGAAAAATGAGTAGTTCGAAGAGGTGGCTGTAGAATTCAGGATTAAATATCATTTTATAGGGAAAGGGGAGGGGATGTAGCCCTCTTAAGGGGGAGTAAATAATTTTTAGGAAAGGTGAATGGAGCCTGAGAAGACTAGATGGGAGGTATGGTGGTTCGTAACAGAGTTTGTCTGGGTGTGGTGTTGGCTGCTGGTCTCCTTTCTGGTGGTGAGGCAGTGCTCCCTGGTTGATGAAACTCCTGGGAGGAGGAGATTAATGACAGTTGAGTTTCTTTTGGAAGGTTTATCTTTAGGCAGATTAAGGGAGTTCAGAGAAAGCCTCTCCCTGCATTTGTTGTTCTCAAGTGCCTACAGCTCAAAATAATCAATATGCCAAAGTGGCATATTTTGGGGTGGTCTTGCTGCTGCCCTGCCGTTAGGCCAGCAGCCCGGGAATGACTATCAGACACTCATAGGAAGTATTTACTAGAGCAGTGCCTTGGACAGCTGCTTTAAGTAAGGTGGTCGGAGCCCTGAGCTGCTGCTTCTTGAAAATACATTTCACCTCTTTCATGTTCTTTTTTTCCTTCCCATGCTTACGCTCTTAGAGGAAAAGTCCGGTAAGAAATAACAATTCCTTTCCACATTTTGGCCAAATATTTTTTATTCTGTTTATTTTCACCATCTGCATATTTAATGATTGACTGTGTTTAACAATTAGACAAGATTTTGAATTTTAAAAATGAATCTTTGTGAACCGGGACAAGGTCTAATTATGTCCTATGGGGAAAAAAGGAAGTTGGTTGCTAAGTGATTTTACCAGCTAGTTATAAAGGGCCACAAAGTAATGTTGCAAAGATTCACATCTGCCTCAATATGACCAAATATTTTAGGTATTGAGTTTCATTTATTGCAGCTTCCACTTGAATTAATCAAGCTACATGTATGTACCATGAGCTAGGCAATATTTTTTAAAGTTAATTTTTTTAAATGTACAACTTGATAGCATCCATCCTGAATGAATGTTTGTGAAGGTGACCTAGAAAACCTAAAAAAGGGAAGTTATTTTTTTTCTGGTTAATCAGAAAAGTATCTCTGTATGATGATTGCCAGAGGGAAAGGGGGTGGGGGAAGGTGGAATAGAGCAAAGGAGGGATAAATGGTGGCAGAAACAGACTTGACTTTGGGTGGTGAGCACCCTATTCAATATGCAGGTGTGTTGTAGAGTTGTACACTTGTACACTTGAAACCTGTATGTTTTTATTAACCAGTGCCACCCCAATAAATTCAATTAACAATGTAAAAAAAAGAGAAAGAAAAATGACTAGGCATTTCAGAAGAAGCTACCCAGTAGAAAAATAAACATATAAAAATAAACCCATAAGAAAAAAGAAAAATATCTCCTCCTGGAGTCAGACAAAAAAAGAGGATCTTTATAAAGTGTAAGTCACCTCGTGCATGCTACTTTTCAATAACAGTGGGTGAATTTTAGTGGCAGCACACAAAAAAATTCAATGTTCTCTTCTTGGCTGCCTGGCTTATTTGGAACATGTTTCCAGGATGCTGATAGTTGGCTGACACAGATGACCTTGCCAGTGGGAAATATAAAAACATTGTGTTTCCATGTTAACAAGGACCAGAAGTGGTTGGTTGAGTCTATTTAACTCCCCTAGGTAGATGCTACAGCAACTGCTATAACCTCTCATCCTGCCCATTGACCCAAACCTGGCATTCTCTGTACCGCGTACAGGATACCCACTTGTAGTAAGTCCATGTGATAGGAGGGAGGAAGAACAAAAGACACAGAGGAACAAAAAAGTAGGATCAGAACTACTTTATTCAAATATGGGCCCAATATCTTTTTGTTGCCCAAAATAAAATAAACACTTGTTATTAGTCTTATTACTACACTAAATAGCCCACTCCTGAGTAACTGAGTCAAATATGTAGCATGCAATATTATTGGTGCTCTTTAGTAACTTTTCTTTATGTTTTGCCAATTTCAGTTATTCTCCTTGACCCTGAATCTTTCTCTGAATCATCCAAATTTGGCCACTTCAAATATTGATAAGACTGCATGGCCTAAAGTTCACCTGTGGTGCTTTTAAAATTCTGTTTCTCATTGGTTTTCCTCCTGTTGTCCTTACAGCAATTTTAACTACAAGTACTCCTTTTCATTTTTAGCTGTAAGTCTTTAAGGATGAGTCCTCCTCCCACTCCCTTCCCTTGTTTTTTCTTTAGAAATGTCATCTCATTGATTGCTTAATCTGACTAACTTGAAGTGATATCTTGTTTTAGTGATCTCTTTGTTTCTCTTTCCAAATGGAGTTTCAGATCATTACAACCAAGTCCTACTGGACATGATTGGTATTTATTGTAATCTGACTTGTAATAGATATAATTTAAATACATATAATAAAAACAAATTTAAATATAGACAAATACCTACAATGGGAGGGTCGCAAATAGGTGCTTGCCAGATAGTTTGTCTTCACCCTAAAGATTTAAAAACAAATTGTAATATTGGCTAGGATTAAAGCACTAAACATAATAGTCATATATACCAATTCTTTTCTAGGAAATTTCCTAACATGGATCACTGAATTTGCTCTGACTAGATTATATAAAAGTAATATTTGTTTGGTGCTTAATAGCTTTTCATGCATTTTTTTCTGTTTCCCCATGGCACTGAATTTATTAGCAAGTGAGGATGTCATAAATGTCATAAAGCTTTGAAACCAGAGGCTAGTTTATTTAGTGCTTTTGATGAGCAATACAGATTATATTTGGTTACTTTTTAAAAATAAGTATCTTAAAACACTGACCTGCATTGGCTAACACTAAGCCACCCTAGTTAACAGAATTTATATTCTTTTGTGGAAAAAAAACAGCAAAACAAACCTGGTGTGGAGTAAGGACACTATGCGAACTGCAAGGACATAGGCTCAAGTATATTCTGTAGGGAGTCAGAGCCATATTGAAAATTATATATGTTTTACAAATATAACATGTACAAATACAACCAAATATCTTTATTCTAAAGATCAAATCATAACTTAATACACCCACTTTGAAAGCAGACTCAAAATACAAAGAGTTATCTCTGAAGTAAACACCAAAATTAGAGGGAGAAATAAAATGCTTTTCAAAACCTCCCAAATTTATTAGAAGATCAAGAGCAATCTAGGAATTGAACAATTAATGTTTAAATAGGAATGCAAGAAATTTGTTCAGAAAAACAAATAGACCAATTGCAAATTCCCTGTTTGAGTAATCAGGTGAACTAATAAAAACAGCAGATGAAATTTACTGAGAGCTTATTTTATATGACACAAATGCCTGCAATCAGAGACAAATTGGCCACCTGCAGCTTCTGAGCACTGGATAAGTGTTTTGTTTGGTTGTGCAGTTAAAAACAATTTTAGTCTGCATTTAAAAATTAGAACATTTGAATTTAAAAAAAAATAGATTGTGCATTTTCGTTCAACTCTCAAGATCTGGCAGTACAAGGCCCACATTCTTGCCTGGCAGGCACAAGTGCACCTGAGTAGTGGGCAGTTCACGAGAGCTTCGTGAAATACACGTGCCCTTGCAGCACCCCAGCTCCTTGCCCTGTACACATTTGAGTTTTCAACACTACACTTAGGAGTGTTCAGCTTATAGAACATATCAAGACCAGATACTGAGTGAGTTTCCTTCCACCTTTGAAGCAAATCTATTAGTAGAACAAAGATAGAATGCTAAAGGCTTCAAAGGTCATGGGAAATGACAGAAGAAACAGTAAAATAAAACTTTTAACAGGCAAAGACCCTCCCCTCTTGGCTGATAATGATTTTACTGTCCTTCTCATTCAGCAGTGCCTACAGCTAGTTTATGCTCCTTAATGGTGATAATTAACATATATCAAGCCCTTTGATTTGACTTTTGGAGTTCTTTTTCTTTTGAAGATTTCAGATAGCTCTTAATTATGGACCTTGAGGCTTTCTGGGTCTGACCTTTCCACAGCTTCTAGTGTCTTCTGGATTCTGGTTAATGAACTCGTGACTACTTGAATTTGAACAGCTGTTCCTTGACAAAGGCATTTTGCAAATAGTTTCCAAAATGCTCTCTTATGATGTTGTATTTTACTAGGAAAAAATACAGGAACTATTGATTAAAATTTAGGTTTTTAACACTGGAAATTAAAATATGACTTAATTTGAGTGAATTAATTTATTGAAATTATTTTGAAAAGTGTTGTTTTCTATAATCTTATATTAATAAAATGTCTTAAATTTAAGTTTCTGCTTCTGGATGGCTACAATCTGTATTTTATTTTGCATTATTTCTCATAATTTTATCTTAGGGGAACTTGTGTCATTTTAATCGTCCCTTTGCTTTTAAGAATGAATTGTTTGCTATGAATTGAAGCTGAAATCATAAATTTCCATATGTCTTTCTTTTGAGGAGATTGTTAGTCTGGTCATTAAAGAATTATAAAGCCTAAATCTGTATATAAAAGAGTATTGGAACTCTCAAAATATAGTATGTATTAGTTAGTAAAAGAATTTAAGCCCAGAAATGCATATTCGTAAGTATCCTTTTTTCAGATTTTATTTAAATTGCATCCATGCACATAGATAGATTTATAAGAGAGATGCAATCAATATGGAGCAGTAACTGGAAAGTAAGGCAAAAAATTTGTCTAAATTCTTACAAGTAAAATTGACTAGAGTAAATATATCTAAACTCCTGGCTACTTACAAGACTTATGTGAGAAGTGGGACATTAGCCACAAGAGCTCTTTGCTTTTTAGGAGTCCTCCAACAATGTCACACTTCATGTCCTAGAAAGAATATGATAATGGGAGTTTATAGATCTAAATTCTGTCTCTGATTCTATCCATTTGCTGTGCCTCAGCCTCACTTTCCCCTTTAATCATAAAGGCAGCTGGATTAGATATTCATGAAGGCCTCCCACATATAAAAGACTATAGGTTTTCATTTCCTGTATATGTTCTGGAGAGTAGAACCATCCTCTTCATTTAAGCAACCTTCTAGTTACTTTTATGTTTATGTTCCTGAACCAGATTTGAAGATTTGGCCAATACAGGATCCCAGGTGGCCTCTGGTAAATTCATGGGTTGACCCATATCCTGAAAGTGCAACTCTGAGCATTATCTCTTTCCTCACTCACATAATAGTCACTCTTGTTACTACAGAAAATTTTTTAAAAAGGAGAGCTATCAGCGATTGTTGAGGTAAATTGATAACCATAGTCATAGTTAAAGTGTGAGGAATGAAAGAGACAAGTAGTATGTCTATTTGTTGTGTTTTTCCAGACATTGTCTGGTCCACCAGTGTTCTGTTGGTGCTAGACACTTTCATTTTCCCATCTGTGTTTGGCAGGGGCACCTCATCTTCCCCATCACATTCCTACTCATTGGTAGAGGCTGCCCAAAGCACCAGGCCAAGAACAACTACTTGCAAAATAAAGTTCTCATCAGCACACGTGCCACAGAACACCAAAGAAAAGAGCCAGGCAAAGAAGAAGTCTTTCTAATCCTGGTCTCTGATTTTTGGAGGCTCCAATTTAGGCCCTAATTATGTGAGAAATGCATCGTATCTGTGATGTTTGCTAACACCCTGTTGTGTGGGGAATCAGCTTTCCCTGTACTACCTATTCTCTAAAGCCCTCCTCCCCAAATAATCTGGAGAAAAACTCCTCATGCCAAGATAACAAAATTTCTTGTATGTTTCTACCTTGTTCTTGTGTACCCATAACTTGAAACTAGTGCATCCCCATGAGCAAACTATATTATACAATGGACAAATTCTCTTTAGAGTTCTCTAAAACTTCCTTCTGTTTTAAATGAGGCACAAATACCTTGACTGCCTGTCTTCCTTTGGCCTGATTACTTGGAGTACATGTTTAGTTAACTGTTGATGAAGCCTTCTGTTACCCAAGCCTGTTGACTGACCCATCATTCTCTGACTAGGTGTCTGTTCTCTCTTCCTTTTTGCTGATCACAGAGGCGCAGCCCGGTAAGAACTGTCAACATTTTTACCTTAAACATGTATAGAGAAAATTGCCGCCAAGGCCAGGTGGCCAGGTTGGCTTCTCATCAAATTTATGATAGCCCATTATGAATGAGACTATGAATTCAGTTTACTGGTTGGAAGTGTCTGGTCCTATAAGTGTCAGGAACTTATTTTAGGATTATAAGAGCACTTTTCCACAACAAACTAAATTAATACATAGGTATCCCAATTCCTAGGGCTAAATTTCAAAAATGTGGGGTGTGTGCCCGTGTGTGTGTGTGTGTGTATGGAGGGTCTGGAGATTGGCCAGAAAGCACCACAGAAGTCTATAGCAAAGTGATATTAAAGAATAAGAAAACTATAAGGAAAGTAAGGAAACAATTGTTAAGCCACGTGGCTTTTAACACTGCATTTGTGGTAAGTCCCTGGACCATAAGTTACATTGGTCAGTGTTCATGACACATAATCACAGTTGCCATCTTCCAGGAGGAGACATGCTTTCAAATCGATATGCCTAGGCTGTCACCTAATTCTTTGTGTCATCACTGAAGGCGAGTCAGTTTAGTTTACATTGTTCAAAGTAAAATCTCAGTCATTTTCCTTAGGTTGAAGAGTGTGATGTATTCAAAGGAACAAAAAGAAGGGTCTTTGCTATGTTTGAAATAACCCCCATCTGTCTGGTCAGTCCCTTGAGAAAGGAAATGGAACTGAAAACAATGCCCTCTGAAATATCCCTACGTCTGTGCCAATTAAATTCATCAGTTACTATCTAAGGCAAATACTCTGCTCCAGCTGAGAAACTGGTGGTTCTCTGTTTAAACTACTTGGCTGGGGATCAAAGAAAACAATACCTGCAGGTGTGGATGATCCCAGGCGGCATCTCAGATTATGGCAAGTTACTCCTTTTTTCAAAAGAAAAAAGTGAATTAACTAATTCAAAATGAAGGACATTTATTCACAACCTACCTATAAGGACAGTCATTGAAAAGAGGAAAATGTGGTCATTTGGTGAGGAGAAGGTTTTTTAATTCAATGGGTTTTCTTTCTGAATGTGGTTTGTGTGGTCGACATCACCGTAACCTTGCTCTGGATTTGTCACGCTGCAGCATCAAGGCCGTTAAAGTCTGTATGCTGGATCTAGCTGACAAGAGAGCTTTCTTTTCTGTTGCTGTTGACTTGCTGTTCAAATATCTGTTCCTTTCTAAATTGATCTTGTTTTATCCTTCCTAATTTCTAAACATGAATTTCGTTGCATATCTCTGCCATGTCTTGCCGGCACTTAATGGGTAATTGTTGATTCACGAGGAGTATTTAATAAAAATGTTACAAGGGCTTCTCATTTAGGGCCTCCCAGCAGTAACTATCTATTGAATGAATTGATACACCAGGAATCAGTGAATATAAAAGAAGCTTTGTACCTTTCTTGGTTTTATAAGTATTACATTTTTAATAAAAGGGGTAAGAGAGAGACCAGAAGGTCTTCAAAACAGCCTCTGGGGCCCCCTAATTCCTGGATTTCTGGTCTCACAATACTAGAGGGGCCCTATTCCCTCAATGCCAATCTCACAATTGACTACTTGAAATTAGAGCCCCTCCCAGCCGGGCGTGGCTCAGCTGTTCAGCGTCAGCCTAGGATCCAGGTGATCGAGACTCTATTCCCGGTCAGGGCACATGCCCCAGTTGTGGGCTCGATCCCCAGTCAGGGGCATGCGGGAGGCAGCTGATCAATGACTCTCTCATCATTGATGTTTCTCTCTCTCTCTCTCCCTCTCCTTTCCTCTCTCTGAAATCAATAAAGATATATTAAAAAATAAAAATTAAAAAAAATTAGAGCCTCTGGGTCTCTTCCTTCAGACCTTATTAATAAAAATCTGACTAGCCAGGGCTCCATAACCTAGAAAAACATTTTAACGTCATTTAAACAATTTTGTTCTCTTGTTATTTTTGTCTGTATAGTCTTGTTTTCCAAAAGCCAACTTGTATCCAAACTCCTATAATGACTGAAGCTGATTTAAATTACCACATTTATTTAAAATGTTCATTTATAAATTTAAATAAACACATGTTAATGTAATGAAATATATTCACTTATTAAAATAAATAATTATATATAATTTAAAATATTAATTTATTAAAACAAATTAATATTTTAAACAAGTAAAATACTTATTTTATAAGATTTTACTAATAACAGTAATTCTCTATATGGCACACACACAGATTGATTGCATTATTAGGCAAAACAAGACAGAAACTAGTTTGAGAAATTGGGCCACCCACTAGGAAACATCTAGTGGATCCTGTTCAGACTGAAACTGCTCTTCTATCATGAGTTCAAAATGAAACCAAAAATTCTAAAAAATCCTTACAAAAGAGGAAAAGAAGCTTTTTATAGTGCTATGCCTTGTCCTAGGTTGTTGATATTATCATTTGAGAGAAGAAATATGTGACCACTAGGCTGAGCCTTCACCCAAATGGGAAAGTAGAAAAAAATGCTTGTTGCCCACCCACGAAATTCGTGGTCATACCCTTTGGAATACTTCCCTGCACTCCCACTTTTCCCGTGGCAGCTCTGCCTGTCTGCCTCCTCAGTCTCCTAAGGCAGCGCTGCCACGCCCCCCCAACCACAGTACCACCCTTTCAGTGATCTATTTTTCTGGAAGCACCTCATGCTAAGAATCTTTCACAGTGGTTTTGAATCAAATCTGTTTATCTAGTCAATCCTTCTGTTATTAAAATAAGTTTCTTCTAGGGCTTTATAAAAACTAGAAATGGCCCTCTCAGATTATTACTGTTGGGCGTTTTTGCATGCTACTAGTATCATAATGCCTTGAGCTAAAGGAATGGCTCCCTTGGTAGATTGGTGGGCCAGGTAGCAGGCAAGTGGAAGAAATTGGGGTGGGTCTACCTGGTAGGGAAGATAGAATCCCCTGGCTCCCTGCATAAAACAGCCCATTCAGTGGCAATGCTTCCAAGGTTTCCTTCTCTATAACATTTGCCACTTAAATCATTAAAAATTGCAATAGTTAACTAATGACTGTTTCTACTAAATTATGGACCCCATCTGCTAAGAGCAGACAGTACTCCTAATATAGTCTATGATTTTCAAACATCAAATGTAATTTAAACTTGGATTTACTTTCTTGTGTGCTAGACTTCAGGATTGTTTTTTAATAGACTATCTTTACTTTACCAAATCTACCCAGGTAAGGGATTTTTCTGGTTCAGGAGACTTATGATTTACCCTCCCTTTCTGTAATCCTAAGTAAGATGAAAAACTGATATATATGGGTGTGTCTCCAATTTCCAATTTGAATGTGATTCTGAGAAAAATTTCATTTTTTCCCCATCTGCATTTCTTTGAGTTCAGTTTAATTGCAATAACAGAAGTATACATATTGTACATAACATATATGTGGTCTTAAACCTTATAGTGTCTATTTCTAATTCTAGGGTGCAATTAAAAGGAACTTATCCAGTAAGTATATCTTAGCTACCAAAAATAGAATACAATTTAAAAGAAGGAATAAGTTCCTTGGATCTTGAAGCATATATACATTTTACTTATATACTTTTGGGCTTGATTTTTAAGACTTACACATATCTTTTACAGCAAAGAAATCTTGTAATGATAAAAGGGGCTTGGTGGGTTCTGAATGATTAATATTTAAATTCTGAAAATGAATATGTTTTTTGGAAAAACTTTGCTATTTGCTTCCTGTATTTGTCAACTCTTACTGTATCATTTGACTATAGAAATGAAATTCATCAAGTGTGTGCTTGGTGATGGGGGTGGGGAGAGGAAGGGGGCAGAAGAAACTGAAGATAGATGTAACTTACCCATTCTTGTGTTATTTGATATAAAAATTTTAGTCAGCCAAGGTGACATGGAATAGATTATAGTATACATAAGGCATGATTTTTTCTCTGCTGTTTACAGCACATTCTAGGGAATACTAAATTCCTGGTTACTGGTTAAAGGTATAACATTTTCTTGGCATTTCAAGAAAAGAACAGGCAGAGAATGCTGGATTCATGTACTATGTACATATGGCCTGGCTCAGTGTTCTCTTATGGTAATTGGGAACGAATCAAGGCAGCAGACATTCGAAGAATGGTGTGCTACTCCACTAGCTCTGCAGTACACAGATCTTCTGTTTGATGGCTTATCATGGTAATTCCTTGGTTAATTAGGTTTTACAAATGTCAGAGAAAATGCTACTACATATGCCTATTATAAGACTGTTGCATTGCCAGAGGAGAGGGTTTGTTTTCTGGGCTTGTTTTGCAGAGCTTTCATGTTGAGTTTCGTATTGATAGGACTTAAATCTCTAAGTGTTTCCAAACATAGCTCATAAGACAGATAAGTAAGGAATGGCAAGAAAAATATGCCTAAAAAGTTCCTTTGTCCTGTGCATCAGGTGAAGAAGTGGCCAGACCCAGGCGTTCCACACCAACTCCAGAACTCATGAGGTACGTGTGAAAGGCACTATTATACAAGGTATCACCACTCTTAACAGCTTAGCTGATCTCATTTGGGCTAAACTCTCAGCCCCTGTTCCAAAAAGGACCTGCCCATATGTGTAAGGTCACAGTGTGATTCAAATACGTTATCATTTCTCACGAGGGAGACCTTTAGGAAAGTTCTCTGTAGTCGTCTACAGTAACTGTCTATCAGAATGTGTAACCCCCCATTAGGAGGGTTGAAAGTCTATGTGAAGAGCTCCTTTGGTGTCTGGAATGCTAAGCTGAAATATGATTATATTTTCCTATGAAGAGTAGCCTGTTTAGTTGGATATATTTCCTGATACATTCCACCTGCCACACACCAAAGGGATCTTCTGTTTTTGTTTGGGGCAAAACGTTGTATTTTACACTGTGTATTTATTGGATTAAGCAAGTATTGTACAAATGGATGTTGTTTTCCAAATAGGCTCCTCTTTAAAAGCTGAATCTTTTTCATTTTCCCTCCTTCTCCAGCCCCTTCCTACTCCCTTTCACCTCTTACCTCCCACCACACACACAGAATTCATTAAGATTAATCTGGAGAAGATTATGCAACCTTTTGTTAATAATGAGTTTAAATAATAATTGGGAGAAAGGTTGAATGTTGAACTTATTACCCTCCTTTTCTCCCTGATTTCCCAATACTCTTTTTCTCTTTCTGAGATGTGCTGTATTAAGGTTTTAGGAGGTTATAACAAGTCTGTAGGGTAGGAGGGAAGGATGGGTGCAGTTAGAAGCTGGTAGACCCAGTTTCTTACTCAAACACAAACTTCCTGGATGGCTTATCACTTAGCCTCCCTATGCCTGACTTTCACTAATTATTAACTCCATTAATTACAACACAGATGTGGTTAAGACAAATATCAGTGGTTCTGGAGATCTTAAGAGAGAGTAAGGTGTTGTACAATAAACTGTTATCTCTAGTGTTATCTCTTCTAGGTATGGAGAATCCTGATGCTTTGAAAGAGTTTCTCTCCTTCAACTTATTGAAACGGAACCTTGGTCCCCCATTGAGAACCAGGAACCTCATCTCCTACCAATTCTCTTTTCCATAATATATTTGACATCCTTATATATACTTTCTAGACCTAAGGGAACTTACATACATGCATACATACAGACACAAGTGCACACACACACATCTGCCTTACTGTGAAAATATATGAAAGCTTGTATATGTTTTTCAGCATTAATATTCCCTTTCTCTGTTTTGCTTTAATGTGCGTGATTTAGCAAAAAACCTCCAGATGACACTGTGGCCCTAGCTCCCCTCTTTGGCCCACCATTAGAATCAGCTTTTGATGAACAAAGGACAGAAGGTAGGAAAAATGTGTATATCTATAGATTTTTTTTTTCTTTTCATTAACTTACCTAATGTAACTATATGTGCTTTTGAAGCATATTTTTTAATGTGTCATCAGATCTCCAGCAGCTGTGTTTGGTAATACAAAATGCTCTTATAAAAATAATTTGATTTAAGAGCACTATGGTACATATATAGTAAAATGTTATTTTTCTAGGATCCATGAGTGAGGGGAATTAAAGTTAAGTGTTAAGGACAACAGGACTTGAAGGCATAACGGGTAGGCTATGCTATCGTAACAGAAGGGCGCCACAGTACAGCGACTTCAACAAGATAGAATTTTATTTCTGTTTCATGTTAACAGTCTCACAGTAAACAACATAGGAGTGTAGGGTGGCTCTGCTGTTCTCAACATGTGGCCTTCTTCTCTGGGCCCAAGGGGGCTGCTCCAGCTCCTATCATCTCCCAGTAGAAGAAAGGGGGGCGGGAGTGGGGAAGGGCCAGTGGACCTTGCTGCCAGTTCTCGTAAGAGCAAAATCTGAAAGAGACACACATCACTTCCAACCAGATCCCATCATAGATCATTTGGTGCCACAGGGCCAGCTGAAACTCTTTAACTACGAAGAAGTGGAGAGAACATGCTGGAAGACAACTAGCAATCAGGCACATCGGGACATTTTCCAGTGATTTAGTTAAGAAAATGTGTAAGAAACACCCCTCAATTCTCCCTCAGTGATGTGCCTACAACTTCGGTCCTGCCACGAGGTTATCAGTTGACTTAGTAACTTACCTGTGATCATGTCATTCTTAAGGACATAATCATGTAATGACTGAAGGTGAGGTTTGATTTGTAGACCTGTTAAAGGAATTTTGTAACTGTATGCAAACCTGATATACAAAATAGAAAACAGTTCTTAAGAATATGGCATTCAACACTGAATCCATTAAAAAGAAAATGTTACTTTACATCCTTAAAGGATGTTTACCTTTATGTTAAAACAAAGTGGAGCTAAGGCCATCTTGGAGGTTTTTGGTGGAGAGGAGATACACCCTGACCTGTCAGTGAGCCCAGCTTGATTGCTCTTCAGGTGGTTTCAGCCCCTAAAGTTCCTTAAAGTTCCAACATTTGCACCAAGCACACTTGCTCTTCCAGTACTCACACTTACCTGTCATATCTACACGCTCTTGCTTCTTTTGATTGATTTTGCTATCACTAGTTTAAAAGACCTGGAGAAAAAATATGTACTTTGGAGTCAGGTATGCCTGCCTGGGATCAGATCTTAACTCCTCTACTTTCACCACGTGTGCTCTTGGGCAGGTTATTCAGTCACTCTAATCTTTGGTTTCCTCTCCGGAAAATGGTACTAATACCAACCACATGGTGGTGGTGGTAGAATTAAATATATATATCAGTAGCTATGGGCCTTGTGGTAAGTGATTTATGTACATTTTGTATACATTATATTTATATCCCCCTTTAAGCCTTTTAGTAAGTGAGATTGCTCTATGATCTCTACGCTAAAGGAAAGGAAGCTCAGAGGTTAAATGACTTACCCAGGGTCTACAATAAGTGTGGAGGCTGGATTCAAATCCGCATTCAACTAACTTCCCAGCTTGTGTTTTACAGCATAATGAATTACAGCTAGGACTTATATAGGTCCTGGCACATGATAGGTGCTGGGAAGAGCTAGTTATTTACATTGTTACCATAGCAATAAAAAAAATCAAAAGGAGGAGACAAAACAAAGAAGCCTTAGATTCAGTGTCCTTAGGCTCAATACCTAATTGCCCTGATTTACTTTCGATGTCTAAGCACTTGTTTATTTTCTTGGTTTTCTTAAGATATTCACCAAACATTTTTAGATAATTTAATTTCTCTCTGTGATGCTGTGAAAGGTTTATTTAAAGACCCTATAAGACCCTTTAAAGATACAAACCACTGTATGAAACCCAGGCATTTTAATTTTTGAAGCATATTCATAGCAAACTTTGAATAAACCAACTTAAAGCAAATTTCCATGGGGTTAATATCTGGATTTTCAAATGGGTGCCAGAAACTGAACCAGTACATTCAGCATGTCCTTGAGTGACCAACCAGAACGAAAATGCAGTTTTTATTTAGCTGGATGTAAACACTCACCCTCCCATATACATACAAACATACACCCCCTATTCCTATTTCCATTCTCTGCTTGAAAAGAACGAGCAGCAGCACATTCCTAAATTAATTTGCTTGGTACTGAGGCAGGAGGGGAGTAGTTTTGTGAAGCTCAACTTTAAATTGAAATGTTAAGTTCTAAAATCTAGGGGCATGTTTTTTGTAAACTCACCCTGGAAAAATTTTTTTATGTTTCCAGTTCTTTTAGATCAGCCTGAGATATGGGGTTCAGGCCAACCAGTTAATCCAAGCATCGAGTCGCCAAAGTTAACAAGGCCTTTTCCCACTGGAAGTAAGTTATGTGCCTGCTCTGTCTGGAAAAATAAGTGACTCATTTTTTACTGTCTGTCTGCATAGTGAAATTAGGCAACTCTTAGAAAGTCTGCGTAAGCAACATTTGGACTGTGTAATATTGAGAAAAGATGTTATTCTAAGAGGCTTTAGAGTTAAAGGGACCAAGGGCAGGTTGTCAAGGCAGGAATAGCATAAATAAAGCAAAACTAGTAACTTCGGATCCTAGTCTCTTTTGATATGCCATAGGCTCACTTATTCATCCACTCATTCAGTCATTCATTATGTATATGTAAGAGTGAAAAGCAAGTGAGCCAAAGAACCTACTGTGCTCCAGGCATGGGCTATCAGACAAAACAGAGGTATCACACAACAACAAGTTAGGTTTGGTTTCTCTTAGTCCCACAGAAAACTGAGGCTGCATAGGACAAAAGGACACACTAAAAGGAAAGAATAATTAGAGAGCAAGAGAAACAATACTATATGGTAGAGAGAAGCTGAAACAGGAGATTCAGGCAAATTTATCTCAAAGCAGGACCGTCAGCCCAGCTATTCCAGCATGCCCTCGCCCACTCCAGGTGACTGGGGAAAGAGGTCCTGAAGATCTTTAGAGCCCTTCACCTTCAGTGGGTTGGGATATTCAGGCTGAATGGATTGCTCATTCGGTCAAGCCACCTGTCTAATGGATTTATTGAGTTCTCGTTTTAGTAGACTTATCATAGTAGATGTGCGTGTGAAAAGTACTCCTTAAAAATCCCATGGGAGAAATATTGGATCTCAGAGAAAGGTGTTGGGGGTGGAGGGGGAATGCAGAGGGTATTTTTACTCTGTGAGGCTCACATAGAGACCAATTAATACTTTTTCCAGTTCAGCATCCCCAGGGCTCTGCTTTTTGGTGCCTAAAAATAATCATAGGAATTAACCAAGGGATTCCTAATCAATAGCCCAAGCAGCAATGTGTTGGAAATGTTGCTATAAAGCCATGTGATCCAGTCTTTCCAAGGGTATTTCCTTCATAAACAGAAAAAAAAATCAACCTTTTCTAAACTTGAACTTTCAAGGATGTGTTTTCAAAGGGTTAGAACCCCAGTGGCATGAACTCTTTGGATATACCAGATATGGCCAGTGACAAGAAAACATTCATTTAAAGAAAGAATAAGGAAAATAAATGTACTGTTGAAGCAGTAATTCCTGATTTTGCCCACAGAATGACAAGTCCAGTTCAGAAGGGTTGGGTCCATAACACAATACCTTTTCTCTCTCCAGGGGTTATTTTTAGCCGTAATTTTTACAAAGGTAATGTGTTCATTTTTCCTTGACTCAAATCATTTTACTTCAGGCTTTCAAAAATATACTAAAATTTAAGATCTATAACTTAGAGAAATATTTCCAGATTCAATCCATATAAAGCCATGTGATTTAGACTATAATATCCTGACTGTGTTCAAAACCTCTCACCTGAATCCCCACCAAAGCTGTTCTCATTTCCTTGATCACACCTGGATTGCAACTGTGTGTTAATATGATACTTAATAATTCAGTCATAAATTCCTTGAGGGCAGAAGCTCCTTTTATTCAACCCTATGCACCTAGTTCCTAGTACAGGACATAGGAGGTTTGTCATAAAGTAATGAATGAATAAAATGATAATATTATATTGGTTATTATCTGACATTCTCATAAAGTGGAAGTACCTGAATGTGTCCTGCATCAGTCCCTCAGCTTTGAATTAAAAAAAAAAATTAGACTAGTAATGGCTGTTCCATTTCCGAGAGCAGGAATGTGAATGAAAGCTTAAATCCTGCTTCTCTACAAAATATTGTGTATCTCGGGGAGAAAGTAGTCAATAATGCTTGGCTTCTCATCTCTTTGCAGCACCTCCACCACTGCCTCCAAAAAATGTACCGACCACCCCACCCCGAACAGGCTCCCCCCTCACAGTGGGACCAGGTAAGCTTTAGTTTCTTCTTTTCCAGGATGACATGGCGACCAGAACAGTATCCCCGGACTTCAACATACCCATATGTTGGGAGCTGTAGACTAAACATGAAAATGTTTGCATTTAGTTTTACTTCCATTACAGCCTATCGTGAAGACTTATTTTAAAGAATCACTCTCAAGTTTCACAAAAAGATTCACTTTATCAGCTAATTTTTCTTCTGTATATTATTGCTGAATGAGGGCCACATTTACTTGTAAAAAGAAAAAAAATCTCTATCAAAAGTCATTGCTTAATTGACATGTCACTTCATTGGATCTCATTTTCATGATATGCAAATTTGTAGTCTCAAGAATAATTTGTAATTTTCCAAGAATGGATAAAATTTTTACCAGAATTAAAACTGTTTAGTCTATAAAGACATGAAACAGTTCCCAGGATGGGCAGCTCAGGCAGTGGGGAATTTTTTTTTCAGTAATCATAAAAGTACTTATTATGGCCAAAAGATGTGCAAAGATGATGAACCACAGCAAGCAATTGCTGCATGCCTTTAGACAGATAATTTCTAAGGCACAACTTGTTCTTCTATTAAAATCAATACTACATATTCATACAATTTATAATCCACCTAGTCTTATTGGGTAGCAAGACAAAAGCAGTAATAGTTCTTTTATGTGTCTGGGCCTTTAAAGTGTGGTTCTTTATCACCTTTGGAATTGTATTGCAGCTTCATGCTTCCTCTGCTATTTATGCAGCCTGGTGAGTTTGATAGCTACAGAGGGGGATATTTATCAACAAGAGCGAATGCAAGACATAGTCATTTATGAAATTTATATTGACTCAAACCCAACAGGGAGTCATCCAGAGTGTCATCAGGAAAGGTGTTTGCAAGTTCAAATCATTTTGGCCCCTTCTATCTTCATAAATATGTTACATATGAATAAATCTACCATGAAATTATAAATATTGTGGGCTATGCAAACTGCTGCCCCATTTATCTGTAGCCTTGGAACCTTGAATGTGAACTCCTTTCAAATGTGAAATATGGAACACTAAGTTGGCTCTTGTAGCCAGTGTTATTTAAAGGTGAAATGCTTCTGCTCATGCCTTGCGATTATTTAGGTAACAATTTCTAATTTGAATAACCTCAATTTTTAAAAAGTATACTTCCTCACACTGCAGTTGTTATCAAATCTTTCCTGCCAAGGTCTAGAAGGTAATTTTGATTTTTTTTCTCATATGATTGATAAGAATTAAAAAGAATAGCTGATGCTAATGTGGATCAAAACATAATTTTCTGTCTCATGACTTCAGATAGATATATATTAGAGTTTTGCCTCATTAGAGTTTTTGCCTCATTTGCTTCAATTTTACCAATTAGAATTGACCAAAACAATTTATAGAAATGCTTTTATAATTTTCTTCCCTGTTAAACAGGTATATACGTATGTAACACTTCTAATAAGTAGTAAATATCTTCTCAATAATCTTTATGTGTGTTGTGTGTGGGTTGTATATGTGTATGTAAATATACATGTGGGGATATCCCTTTAAATAATCATACTGTGTTTCTGGTATATTTAAGGTAGAAGATATACAGTTAATTATGATGTGCTATTTTTTTAAAACTAACAGATAATTAGTTTTCACCAAACATTTTTATTTAATATGCTAGAGTAGGTAATCAAATATGAGGTAATTTTTCAGCTATCTTTTTACTTTTATTGTATTATATGTATTTCAGTCGGCCAGATTTTCACAAGGGGCCTCCCTTTTGGAATTTGCAGTTCCCGAGCCCGTGCTTCTCGGTGACCCTAGCACTGCCCCCTCAGAATGATCATACTCTGCACCCTTGTGAGCAGCCCAAAGAGCACAGCATGCTCAGCACTTTCGATGATGGTAAAAGTAGCTAACGGGGTCACCCTGCAGAAGGGTAAATAATCACACAAAAAGATGATGCTCACACTCTGGAGGCAGGGAGCTCTCCCCTCCCCTTCAGCTCCAATCAAAATATTTTTACATCATGAAATATGCTTGGTGAGGTACCTCAAAAGGCAGCCTATTTACCAGGCTGTGCCTCATCCCTCCCACCCCATCCTCTATACAAATAATATTAATAAAGTCAATTAAAGTTTAAAATTAACTACTTTAACCACAGGAACTGACCAGTCAGCCACAGAGATCAAAATTGAAAAACTACCATCGATCAATGACTTGGACAGCATTTTTGGCCCAGTGTTGTCCCCCAAGTCTGTTGCTGTTAATGCTGAAGAAAAGTGGGTCCATTTTTCTGATACATCCCCAGAACATGTTACTCCGGAGTTGACTCCAAGGGAAAAGGTGGTGTCCCCACCAGCTGCAGCAGACAATCCAGATGACTCCCCAGTTCTGGGCCCCCTGAGCCCTCCAGGCCCCCCAGGCCCTCCAGGGCCCCCTGGTCCTCCTCGAAATGTACCTTCGCCTCTCAATTTAGAAGAAGTCCAGAAGAAAGTCGCTGAGCAGAGCTACATTAAAGATGATTACTTAGAAACAATCTCATCTCCTAAAGATTTTGGGTTGGGACAGAGAGCAACTCCACCTCCCCCACCACCACCCACCTACAGAACCGTGGTTTCATCCCCTGGACCTGGCTCGGGCAGTGGTACGGGGACCACCAGTGGTACGTCTTACTGTTTGCGTGTGCTTCGTGTGACCGGGAATGGCCGTGGCTGCTGCAGAATGAGCAACACCCTCCTCCTGCCTGGCAGTTGGTTTAGAGCTTCAGTCATGCCTCCTTTGGTTTGGGTGTCCTTGGCCCTGTGGCATGTCCTGGTCAGTCCATCAAATGCTCACAGTCCTAGTGCAAGTCTGTGGATGTGTTCTGCCCTCTCCTCCCTGCCCTGAGGCGTGCCCAGCCTCCCACCCTGCAGTTAGGAAGTGTATGTTTTTAAATAAAGCTTTGCTATCATTGTGTGGAATTCAGGAGCCTTCTAGAAAGACAGATTTCATAGCCAGTAAGTTTCATGTTAAATGTCTGATTTCCTTGTCAGATATCTCCTCAAAGGCCTAGGTGTTTTTTTTGTTTTTTGTTTTTTATTTTGTTTTGTTTGTTTTGTTTTCAGCTTTAGTGAGATATAATTGACAAATAAAATCGTAAGCTATTTAAAGTACACAATGTGATGACTCGAGATATATAGATATAAATATGGATATGGATATGGATATAGATAGATATATATAGTAAAAGGATTCCCCACATCAAGCTAATTAACACATCCATCACCTCACATGTTAATGTGTTTTTGTTTTTTTATTGAGAACATTTAAGTTCTACTCCCTTGGCAAATTTCAACTATACAATACAGTGTTCTCAATTATACAATATAGTCACCATGTTATACATTTATAACTCAGACCTTTTTTATCTTATAACTGAAAGTTTGTATTTCCTTTTCCCAAGGGCCCTAGTTTTTGTAAGTCAATGTGGGGGTTTTCTTCTATTTTTTTCTCTTATTTCTTCCTTCCTTCCTTTTTTTTTTTCCCCCTTTTTTTTATGAAGGGAGAACCATCTTAACCTTTCTAGTTTATTTCAGAAAAAAAAGTTAGAAAATGAGATTTTGGGGAACAGCGAAAAGAAGACACCTCACTAAATCCCCAACCTAATCAAGCTGCCACTAAAGACAAATTATTCTCTGATTTCGTTTTGATGTGCTTGTCAGCCTATCATGTCAACTCTAAGGGTGGTGACAGGTGACGGGGAAAGTCTATCAGAATTGTATGTTTTAGAACGATATATGCAGATGTTGACACTGAATCTGAGTTTTGGGGTTTTCTTATTCAAAGCTTCATTTTGCCTTCTGTAATTATGAAAGGATGGGAAAACCTGTCATGCGTACCAAAGAATGACCACGATTTTTCTAACACATCTTCCATGTTGTTTATCCCACTGGTGCACGCATTTGTCTGGCAAGACCCTCCCATGCCTGTAGGTTCGGTTTAGGCACCTTCCTGGGGTGCCATGTGCTATTTGTTTTTCATTTGCCTTGAAAAAGGATACCAAGTTTAAGTTATTTAGATCTAGTAAGAACTAGAAATGAAAGACATTTGTCTTTATTCTAATACTCCTTATTGCCTCCTCTTTCATTGGAGTATCTTTCAGGGCTTGCTCTGTGTGTGCAAGTTCCTCTGTAAGTGTGCCCTCTGCCCCCTTCCCCTAAAAAATGAAAACTGTTCAATACTCAAATAAGTTTGAGAAACATGTCAAAACAAAATCAGCAGATTTATTTTATTTTATTATTTTATTTTATTTTTACCATAGGACATTTGAGAGCCTTTATTTTGCCAATAATAGCAACAGCTATAGTTTCTCGTCCTGGCACCATGCTCAGTGCATATTATTTTATCCTTACAGCAACCCCATGTGCTAGATAATCTTATTTCCCCCATTTTACTGATGGGAAAACTGAGGCTCAGAGGTATCCAGCAATTTGCCCAAGTTTACTCAGTTAGAGGTGATAGATTTAGGGATTCATACTCAGGTCTGTCTAACCCAGCACCTGTATTTGTAACACAGTTGTCTACAGGCACTCTTCTAAGGTTTAGTTACAAAATATCCCAGACTTATTTATGACAACTGACACCCACCTGTGCTGCAATATAGCATCAAAAAGATCATCAATATTCTCTCAAAGCACACTCCCTCAGTGCTCCTCTTTATAATTCTAGAAGGTTAGAGCACCCACCTTCATCCTCTGTTGCTTTTTTAGGTCTTTTTCTGGGATATAAGCTTCTTACTTCTCTGTAAAGGCAATAAAGGGCCCCTAGGTAAAGCCTTCAGTTTAAACCTCAAACCCAAAGAAGTTGGCTGTCTGTTGTCAAAGAGGGGCGTGTTTCTGTTGTCTTCCAAGGGGCTCTCTTTCCTGGGCCAGGCTCTCAGTCTTCTGAGCTGGCTTTTCAAGGAATAATGCCCTCTCTCCAGTGACAGGCCACTAAGCTCTTGTGGGGAGAGGGGATGACAGGGAAGCTTTGGTTTTTGTTTTTTTGTTGTTTTGTTTTGTTTTGAATTATTTTATCTATCTCTTTATCTCTTTATTTATTTGCTTTGTTTTTCATCTGTGTTTCCACTGTCACCTTCCACAAGGCTCTGGGAGACTTTTGTTTAATTGAATTGACCACTGATATGAGTGGAGAGAGGAGCTTTGGCTTTCTTTCTGGAACCTTTGGGAGTTTTTTTTTTTTTTTTTTTTTTTTAATGTTTAGCTTCTGTACCCTTATTTGAAATTACTTTAAAATGTTGCCAATAAAGACTATTGATTCTTAGTAACTGAGCTGGAAAAAAACTATACTTTGCTGGGATTAAAGGATTGAATTTCTAAGGGGAACATTGAACTGGGCCAGTGAAGCTCATGAATAAATGAAACTTTGCACCATTATCTCCTTACTTAAGTCCCAGTTTATTTGCTACTTAATGTTTTATCGATGGAATATACACAGACTGGCAGAAATGTAAGTTTAGGATTGCAACAATAGGATATGGACACATATTTTAAAAATTATGGATGCTCTCACTCCCTGCTCTTTATAACAGTCTGAGAAGACTAACTTTTCCTGTACTTCTCAAACTCTGTTTAGTTGAATACCATTATGCTCACTTTTAAAAATTTCATTCAAAGCAAGGTAACTGTCATCCACTAATTTTAGGCAGTTCTCACAGCTTTGTAAATCAAGAGCTGTCTGCTGTTGAAAAGCAGTTGGAAGTTAAAGATTTGCTTCATAAAGTTTAATTTCCTTGAGGCAAGAGTTAAAAATACCTAGTTTGGCCAGAACATGGCTTTACTGGAATGCAGACTCTGATTCTTGGTCAAGACCATCTCGTCTGTGTGAGTTGTGTGCCGGAGGTGGGGTGGAGAGGAGAAAGAGTCTCATTGGCCTGCAGCAGATGTGGAGACCAGGGAAACAGAGGTGTTAATAAAGATAGAATGTTCTTCTGTGCAACATTTTCCAACTTGGAATACTAAAGCAATATTAAAGATGCTATACATAGACACACACACTCCCACACATCCATAAGCAAATGAGTTTCAGTTACCTGGGTTTGAATTAACCAAATACATTTCCTAACTACAAGTCTTTTTAGAGTAGCGGTGTTCAATATGGAAGCCACTAGCCACGTGTGGGTATTTTAATCTTAATTATAATTAATTAAAATTAAACATAGTTCCTTAGATGCAGTAGGCACAATTCAAGTGCTTAATGGCCTCATGTGGCTGGTGTCTATCTCATTGGACAGCACTCATTCTAGAACATTTTTGTCATTGCAGAAAGCTCCATTGGACAGAACTGTTTTAGGGCTTGTAATGTTCTGGTCACCAAAAAAAACCACATAATATGTAACCATTCCCACACATATTTAATACTTCCTTGAAATAAATGAGGAATTGTGCTCTAAGAAACACAATAGGAAAAGGCTGTTTGGTTTCTTACATATTTTGAAATGCATGTATTTCATTTCACAACATTATGGTGTATTAGCCTCATTTTACAGATAAGAAACAAGCACAAAGATTGAACTTGGCCATAATCATAAAGCTACTAAGTAGCAGAGCTAGGAACTGCCCCCAGGTCTGTTGGATTTTATTTACCACTTCTCCCCAGGTGCCCCCACTGTCCACCCTCACCCACCCACCCACCTACACACAAAGAGATATAAAGGTTGAAGCTATAGCTCTGTTGTTTTCGTGGGTCACCAGAGAAACTAGGATGGATGAGAGCAGCAAGTGGGTTGAGAACATGTCAATAGTTGCCAACTTTTTTGAACTCACAAAACTCAGATAATGTACCTGTGATTTTTAAAATTAAGCCTTAACTGGAGATGTTGTCCAGTTATTTTCCAGCATTGTTCTTGGGAATAAACACTGCTTAAAGGGAAAATGAAAGTATAATTAAAGATCAGAGAGTGATAGAGATGTATAAATAATAACCTCTAACTCTTATAATACTAAACAATTGTGTAATCTCACAAAAGTATGGGAAGCCCTAGTTTACTTGTGAAATACCCCCTCAGTCCCTGAATATCCTCTGCTGAACCTCAGGGTTCTGTCAAGTAGGGTTGTATTCCTAAATACTCCCTTAGTATCTTCCAACTGCATAACAAATGAATTAAATCAATCCAGCAAGGAAAAAGTGAATTAAATAAAGCGTCCATAATTAGCCTCTTTTTTCTTTGCTTTTAGTTCTGTCTTTATCCAAAGACACATCTTTACCATCATCATCAAAATCTATTGCCTTCCATTTTTATAGCATTTTATACTTCAGTAAACACTTTCATAAGCATTTTTCTTTTGTTATGTTTTACTGATTTTAGAGAGAGAGGAGGGGAGAGGAATAGAGAGAGACATCTATGAGAGAGACATCAATTGACGGCCTCCTGCACACACACACCCCCACACAGCCCACAGCCCACAGCCCAGGCATGTGCCATGACTGGGAATTGAACTGGGGACCTCTTGGTTTATGGATTGATGCTCAACCACTGAGCAACACTGGCCAGGCAGCATTTCCATTTTGATTGTTACAACTACCTTGTAAGGTAGAAACATGTCTCATTTTTTAAAACAGGAAGCTGAGATTCACAAAGGTTAAGATCTCCTAGTTGATAAGAGGCAGGCAGGGCCAGAACTGAGATAGTCTGTTTTTTCATCCAGTTTTGTCAGTATTCCACACTGCCTTGATGCTAATCCCTTACTGCTTTCGTAAGCATTACTGAAAGTAGTCTTTAAAATTTCCCTTCTGGAACATGTAGGAAAGGATAAGCAGCTGACCTTTCCTGAGACTGATTCAGAACACTATTTCTTGGAAATAGACCATGAATAAACATTTCAAACCATTCCTATGCATGGTTTTCCAGCAAAATAGAACCCCCAAAAAGCCCCAGGGAAGTTCCTGACAAAGACTTTGTTGTCTAAAAGTTTATCTCCCATCTCTCTGCTGTCACTTCTGTTTTCTGGAAACATCCTGGGTGTAAATCAGTTAACTTGAAAGATAACTTTGTAGTGAGACCTGTCAAAACATATCCAATTGTTTTGTTGTTCAAGAGATGATTAATCAAAAAGAATAAGACTATTCACTCATTCTAGAACATTTTTGTCACTGTAGAAAGCTCCATTGGACAGAACTGTTTTAGGGCTTGTAATGTCCTGGTCACCAAAAAAACACACATAATATGTAACCATTTAGAGAACTATGTGCAAGCTGCCCCTGCAAAAATAGGACCAGGCTTTATGCAAGATGTTGAACTCTACAGTCCACCTAAGGCTACAAGACATTGCATTTGAGCTTGAGCTTTGGAGTTAAACAGATCATTTGAGCTGTGTGACCTTTAGCAAGTTACTGAATATCTCTGAGCTTTACTTTCCATTGAAACAGTGACAATACCTTCCTCTAAGCTTACTGTGAAGATAAATAAGGTAATGGCTAGCATAGATTCTGGCCCAATAAAAAGTAAGAATATGGTAAAAAGGTGGTGATGGTAGAGAGAAGGTGGGTGTAGGGCTGGGGATGGAGATAATAATTAGTAGGATTTCCCACTAATGAAGTTCCACTTACAATAAAGAGCACAGAGACACACAACATGCTCAAGATTTCAGGTGGTTTAAACAAGAGGAGCAAACTACGCCCAAGGACTCTCCTAAGATGAGAGCAGAAGCTGAGATGATGAGTTTGTTGCTCAACTTCTTTGAGAATCTGACAGTCTGGAGATGGAGATGCTGGGCTAGGATTCTTCAGGGAGCACAGTCTTGTGGCATATTGGAGGGGAGGCAGGGAGGAGGGAGCAGGTATTTTTCTGGCTCAGGATTTCCTAGAATTTTCTTGGAATGATTTTCTAACCAAAGTGACAACGAATCTGGAGTAGTTGAAATGTTTCTGAACAAGAACCGTTTGGTATATTGATCTGACTTTCTTAAGGACTTTAGCCAAGCAGTTTACCCATGTATCCCAGACACATGAGTGATGAGAGGCAGAACCCTGAGTCTAAGACCCTGCTGGTGCTGACTGGTGTGCATGCCGGCCTCTGTGTGTCGTCCGTATTTCACATGCTTGTCATGGACAACCAGAAAAGTAAATCCAAGAGGCTCTTTTAAAAATCTTCACATACACACACACAAAAATCATTGTGGGCAAACTCTATGTGGAACGGATTCCTAAGCAGCCTCCTTCAAAACATAAAATCCTCTCAATTCAATGTCTTTCTGTTAAGATTCTAAACACAGAGTACTCAGGCAACATATAATTTACCTTCCTATACTTTGTCCTTTGCTTACCATCAAGTGGTTGCTTGTATTTATTAGCACTCATATTTTGAAGCATAGTACACAGGGCAAATGTCTTAAACATGTTTAAGTATATGATGTGGAAAAATCATTCATCTTCCTTCAATTTCTAACCTCCGTTTCCATCTAGGACATAAATAAATTTTGAATATGCAAAAATCAAAAGAATTTAGCATAAGTTTGGTGCACATATGGTCAAAATGAAAGCTACCCTCCACCCAGCCAAAAGAGTCTTAAAAATATTTTTCCTGTCACAGCAAAAAGGATTTACCTTTCACTGGGTGTCACATGACAACAGAAGGCAATGAGCTCCAGCTTCTACCATCAACCACAGTTAACTGAGTGATTTTTTTTTCTGTATTAAAAAAAAATACCAGGTGCTACAGTGTTGAATATAGTAATGGCTGAAGTGAAAAAGGTGTCTGGGACTGGCTTTGCACTGTGGGAATGGGGAAGGAGAGATTAAGTGTTGACAACGCTTTGGCCAACTGTGTTTCCAGACGTTTTTAACACCAGCTTGTTTTTCAGGTGCATCGTCCCCTGCTCGGCCAGCCACTCCCTTAGTTCCCTGCAGCAGCACCACCCCACCTCCACCTCCTCCCCGGCCTCCATCTAGGCCAAAGCTGCCTCCAGGAAAACCTGGAGTCGGAGATGTGGTATGTTCCCTTCTGCCCTGGCTTGCTCAGAAACTCTGAGAATGACAAGTGAAAAACCTTCACACAGGCCACCTCCACATCAGGTCTAAGCCTTAGATCACTTATACAAATGGCCCTGACAGGTGGCATGCAGTAGGGGTGTACATTTCAACCCTTCTCAACTCTCTACCATCTTTCAAGCCAGGGTCTAAAATGGTAGGAATAGGGATGCTGGGGCCCTCAGGTCTGCTACAGTGGGTTTGATGCAAATCAAGACAGTAATGCTCAATTGTGTTAAACCTTTAGAAAGGGATGTGTTCCTTTGATTCCAAGAGAGGGTAAGTCCTGATTTCTATCCCCAGACTATAGAGAAGTTATTGGTGGTAGGCACCCTGTGTAGATATAAAGGAGAGTGGTGGCCCAATGAGTTTGTTCTGGAAGTTTTTTACGTCATGTTTTTGGGCTAAGGGGTGGAAAACATTCTGTGTGAGCAATAAAGAGACTTCTGGCAGATGTAAATTCCTTCGGGATCTATGCGCAGGAGCCACAAACTGATATCCGTAATATTTGGTTTAGCTAGCACACTACAGTATTTTGTATTTAAATGTCTTTCAATGGGTTTAAGCTCTCAGATTCTATTACCTGCTTAGTCCCTAAGAGCATGTGAGTTCACAGTCCTGAAATCCATTACTGACCGCATCACAGATCTCAGCTTCTCTAAGTCTCATATTCCTATTGGGTGCAGTTTATGGCTCCTCTAGCTCCATCTACAAGCCCCTGTGTAGATATAATTTCAGTGTGAAAATGGTGTCACCTGTACTTTTAAGAACTTTAGTTGTTATAGCTAGGGCTGGGAGACATGAAATATGGAACAAAAGTACCACGACCTGTGTATCTAACTCTCCACCTCTTTTCTTCTCTCTGCAGCCCAGACCTTTTAGCCCTCCCATACATTCTTCCAGCCCTCCTCCAATAGCACCCCTCGCCCGGGCTGAAAGCACCTCTTCGATATCGTCTACCAATTCCTTGAGTGCAGCCACCACTCCCACAGTTGGTAAAAATTATCTCCTCTCTCTTCATCCGTTTGTGATTTTGACTGGCTGTATTTATGACCTGAAAATCCCAAGGCCTTGTATTTCTGATCAGAATTGTTTTGCTGTGTGTTTTGCTACTATCACCTGACTCTTCTTTTAAAAGCACCTTCTCAGCAAAGGAGGCCAAGTGCTTTAACTAGGCAAATAAGTAGAAGAACATTAACACCTGTGTTTTACAGGAATTCTCTTATGCTGTTCCACACAGAGCTATTCATAAAAGCTAGGAGGAAATCAAATAAGGTCCTATAATTTAGATATTACTTCTTATGATCAAAATCATCTCCTTTGAGGGAGAATGTTTATTTAAATTCCAACTCAGAAATCGCAAAATTTAGAGCTTTTATTTTCCTGAAGCTTTCATTTCTTCATCACTTTTGGTTGTTCTTATGTTGACAGATGGTATACACATTGGCGTTGCAGGACTTGAGCAAACTTTTTGACATGTTTTTTTAGTGCTTTACAGTGATATGTGGTCAGTGTTCCCTGAGAAATAAGCATTGCTGGCATTTGCAATAAATGCCTTAGTGCCTCTTTCCTTATGGTGTGATGAAAGTGAAGAGTTGAGAATGGCTGCTCAGCTGGATGGTTTTCCCAGGTTTAAATGCCTCCTTTTGCCTGGAGTGTCTTGCCTTTCCCCAAGGCTGTTCTCTCTCTCTATATATCTTCACCCATCTTCCATAGGCTCCTGCTGCCTCTCCTGTTTGCATGGTGTCTCTGATCTGGGGCTTTCCATTCCATTTTTCCCCATTGTTTTCCTTTCTTGTCAGAACTCCCTTCCAAGTCTCCCATATTATAAACCAGCTGACCATTCTGCATTGCTTGAGAGAATCATTAACCAAAGCTAAGTAATTTCCTTAAAAAAAAAACACCAAATTCCTGCTACTTACCAAGAACACGCTACGGAATTGCCCATGTGAGTAGTAGCTTGATCGAAGCCTGAAGCTCTTCTGGAAAAAAACTCACTATTTTTCCAGTGGAATAAGTTAAGTAAGGTGTGCCTCTTAGGGGCCCCAAAGAGAAATTCAACTATATCACATGCTCTATATTATTAATTAGAGCAGCTCAAAAGAATCCTTCAAATTTGGTGAAAACATAGCCAGCTATCCAATTTCATATGATGCAGTCATAAATATATATATGTATGTATATGTATTTATATGTGTATATATGTGTGTATATATATATGGCCAACTCTATTCTTTATCCACATCATTAATTGGGACAATTTGGGGGCTTCCTATTTTTATATATCTATTAGTTAATTTCTTTCTGGCTTTTTGTTTGTGTTTTTTTTTACAGCCCAAACTGATTTTTGAACTCTCTTTAGTACTCTTGATTGTTACGGCCATTTTCCCCACTCCTGCTTTGGTTTTTTTGTCCTTTGCTTGTTTTTCTCAAGATCAGTTGTCCTACCCACTTCATGTGGCTTTTCTGGTTGGTCAAAGAGGAAAGTGAGAATAAACTGTCACTCAGAAAGCAAGCCTCAAGTGACCTCAGACGACCGTCTAACATGTTCTTTCAACTCATTGAGATTCAGAGAAAATTGCACACTCAGGGAATTTGAACCATGTCTGTGTTTTCTGTGATGTGTTTTTATACTCCCTGCTGCCAAAATCCCAAATCCTGGCCAGTGACTTTAATTCTGAACACTTCTAGTACACACTCTTACAAGATGAACCACAGAGGGGTTTATAAAAGAGCCACCTGAGAGGATAGTCACATTGCTTCATTGCTGAGGAGCATTCTGATTTAATCTGTGTGTTTTTTTAATTTCATTTTCATCTTCCCACTGCATTCCTCACTCTCCTGTTCCTTATTTCCTGCTGCTGTGGGTCATCTGACAGCCACTTCTCGGTGATGTAAACACATTGTCAAATGACTGACTACCCAGCAGCTTCTTGTATCTTGGTATTTACCTCTTTTTTGGAGAGGATGTGCTTTGGCTGTTTGGTACAAAAGAACTGACTATTCCTGACTGTCTTGGAATGTCAACTTAGTGAAGTCAAATGGCTCAGGGAGATAGAGAATTTCAGCAGCAAATTCCCTGAAGTTGATGGCTCAGCTTTCCCCTCCCACCACCACAACACTTTTTGACATTTCCCATCACAGTTGAGCCAAAATTGGGACAAATGAGGTGAGAACCAATAAGCAACATTTAATGTAATTTAAAGACTAAAATTTTAAGAGCAAGTTTAATCTCCCTGCATGACAGTTCATATAAAAATATGCCCCTGTAAGACATTGGGCATAAAATCTTCCATGAGAGCTGTGATTATAAAGCAATAAATCTGATGCCACACCTGAAAATACAATAAACTCATATTGTACTCAGAAAAACCTATACAGGACTTTCACTCTGTGATTTTGGGGGAAATCTGTTAATATGATGGGAATAGAGACAATATATAAAGTTATTCCATTATAAAAAAAATAAACTCTTAGATATTTGAGCTAGAAATAAACAGGGAATTATCTCTAATTGTAAATATCCATTTTTTATTTCTATGGGTGATAGTGTTTTTGCATGTTTGCAGAATCTTCATTTGGGACCCAAATGCAAAAAGACCAAAGTAAAGCCAATTTTCCTTTGTTGTTAAATTTACTGTTAATTATATCTCTTCACTGTTAATGATGCATTTTCATTTGCCTCTTTAATATTGCAGTAATCTGTAATGACTGAGAAGTAATCATTTCTGGGCAACCAAGGGAGCATCAGTGGACTTGGATGCTTCCTTTGGTGTAGAACTTTGAGCAAAAGTCTTTTGTATGCAGTACTGAGATGTTAACTATAGTATCTAAAACTTAAAATACTTCCTCCAAGCCTTTGTCTCTCCAAGCTGGAAGCCAATTCTATACTGGATAGTCTTGCTTTTTAAAATACCTGAATTAATGCCAGTTATCCTGCACAAAAAGAAAACAGGCATTTGGAGGTAGATTTCCTGATTCCAATTAAAAATTCCCACATATAATTTTAGTCTTTTTCTTTTTCCTTCTGCTATTTTTTGGAAAAGCTTTTCTCCAATACTAGATTCCTCATCCTAGATCAGTTTGAGGCTATCTCCATGGTTAGTCCCTAGGAAATTTTTTCTTCTGCATTTAATTTGAGCGTTGCCCTTATTTAAACCAAGCACAGAGCTATCCAATGACTCCTTTTTTAAGTTCTCTGATTTATTTAGGATGTTTTCTTCTACGCCCTCAGTGTCCACAACCACCATTAAAAAAAAAAATCATAAGCATGCTAATCAACCCTTGTGAACTATTCTTTTGTAACTTCAGCTCAAAGAACAAATGGCAGTATTGAAGGCTCCTCATTTTAACGAGATTGTAAATAGGACATTAGTTCTTCAAAGGAAAGGAATATCCTCCATCATCTCCCCCTAGTAGGTATGAAAAGGCACTGTTACATTCAGTTACTGCCAGTGTAACTATTTTGGTTCCTATTTTCTCTAGAGACTGTAGAGTGGCCTCCATTTGTCCTGTTCCTCTCCTATAGATCTTACATTAACTTGTCCTAGCCTCCAAGGAAGCCACACGTATATTAAAAACTACCTTACTCCCTAAGTCTAGGAGGCAAGCTAGTAGGATATTTTCTAAGAAACACTGTTTATGGAGTAGTTTTACTACCCTCATTCATTTCCTTATGTTATTCCCCACATTGTAGGAAGGATTCTCTCTTACTGTCTTTGTACAGATTTTACTCAGTTTTTCTATTGAAATTGTAGTAATACCCTTAGGATATGGCATTGAGTACCTTTTTTTATCAGATAGAGTAATATTCCAGTTGCCTGCATTTGTTAGTTGGTGAGAAGGGGAACCATGGGCAAAGATCTGGAACACTTGGAGTCCAGAGCAACTGTTTAGACCAATTTACAAAGACATTTGGCCATAGTTGGACACTATAGTCAAAGAAGGAATTACAGTAATGCTGTTCAAAAGGAACAGTCCATAACTACCGAAGGCAGATACAAGGCAAATTGAATTTGGATATTGATGAAGTTGAAATAGGATGCTTCATTCATTCAGGGACCTCAGATTTATACTGTTGCTTTTTTATGGTCTTGTTAAAAGCTCCCTCTTTCCCCTTGGGGGAAGTGCATGCTGGGTGATTCTGTTGAGCTGTCACAAGGTTCCGTTGATGGACATATGTCTGGCCATTTGAGAATTGTGTCTGAGTGAAATACACTTGCACAAGTCAATTATTAATGATAGTACCTTTAACAACACACTGAAAAGATGAGCCATGATTTCTTCCATGGAGCTGAGTTCAGTCAAATTCAGATGCTAAAACCTGGCATTTTTAAAATTATAATTTCTTCCCATAGCATCATCATGAAATAAGCACATCGCTTTTTTGTGTCCTAGTCATAAGCCCAGTGTCTAAGGTGTTTTTTTTTTTCCTTTTTCCATTAAAATCATTCCTGTGTTTCAGTCAGTAAAGTGTGACCTTGATTTCATTTGGGATTTGTACTTGTGTTTTTGTTTTCCATCCCTTTATATTTCTTTGGTTCGTAGTGTCAGAAGATGATGTTTTTTATGACAAACTGCCCTCATTTGAAAGGCGCTGTGAAACCCCGGCAGGTATGGTGCTAGCCAAGTGATCTCTAGATATCTAGACATTAAAAATCCAAGCCATTATGCCATCTGAATGCTATAAATGTCATGGACATGCTACTCACCTCATGAGTGTCCAGTGCCTTCCAGATGCACCCTGTCTGTTTACTGTTCATTGTAGAACTCATGCCATTGAATTTTTTTAAGTGAACATATTAAAAAGCAGCAGGTTGCATGACAGTTTCTCAGCAAAAAGGTTTGAAAAGGTGAGATGCTATTGCTTTGTGAATTTACAAAGGAAGGAATAATTTAACTGCTCAGAATTACATGTCCAGGAACTGCTTTTTAATTTAAAAAAATAATAGAGCACCATTAGTAATCTTGTTTTCTCTTTGGTACATAGGTAAAGGGTGTTTTGTGTCTGGATGCCTAAGGTGATTCCAGGGAAGGGGATGGAAGATATATGACATCTTCCGGGAACATTAAATTGATATGCAATGCTGTTGTCATTTAAAACCTAAGCTAAGTTTATCTGACCCATAACTCCAAGTTTATCTTTTTTAAAACATAGAAGGGGATGACATTGAAGATGAAATGGATACAGCAATTGCTGAATGACAGTTTGCCCAAACCAGTGCAGTTAAAATATGCTGACGCCCCTGCATGGCCAGGAAGACTTCTGCTCCATGCGCACCAGCACCGAGTATCGAGCTACCAACCACACATGCCCATCCCTTTAGACCTCCATAGCTTTGCTTTGCTTTCTGTTTCCTGAACTAAAAACAAACAAACAAACAAAAACGAAGATTGCCAGCCTCCCCTTTTCCCTGCACGCTAGTGGCATGCGGTGCCTGTGCCCCCAGGAGGTTAATGAGCTGCTCTGTAACTCACTCTGTGTCCTTCTCTCTCCCTCCTAACCTTTCCCATCCCGCTTCAACTCCTGGCCATACAGAGAACGAACAGCCTTCCCTCGTTTGGTTTGACAGAGGAAAGTTTTATTTGACTTTTGAAGGTAAGTAGTACATAGCATACCAGACTCTGATGTATTCTCCCCTCACCCTCCTTCCCCATTCGCATTTCCAAATCCCAGATCTCTTCAAAAGACCTGGCCTCCCCCTCGAAAGAAAAATGCTATGGCTACTTAGAAAATATTAAATTCTAAACAAATATTACACGAATTTCGTTTGTATGGGACCTTCAATTTTTATATTAAAACGTTAAAGCTAATTTGCAGTTAATCTTGGTTACTTAACTGTGTGAAGTTGAAAAACAAAGCAAGACACCTTTTTTGTCCAAGGAACTTAACTCTGTCAACCAGGGCTCCTTCCTAACACTTTTGCAACAAATATAAGGACATTTTTTTGGTTGGAATTGGCATTTAACTCTGTTTTGGATAATTAATATTTCAGATATAATTTCCATTATTGTCAGATGTAAATATGTGTATATATCCTTATGACAAGGATAGAAGATCAGAAAAATAAGGAAGAGTTTGAAAAAGGGGGAGTAATTAGTAAGTTCTGTTCACATCTCCTGAAATTACAACTGGAATCACTGTAGTAAAATGGACAACGATCGCTGGACTTGCCATTTTAGAAAATTAAGGAAAATGCACATAAAAATGTCAGATAGCTAACCTCAGCATTGGATAATTTATGTTCTGCATTAAGGATTAGCATTCTTCTGTTTTATGTTTAAATTCTAAATCATTTCAACAGGCCAGGCATTTGATAAAATGACTCATTTAAACTAATGGTCTCGGGAAAATGAAGTAATTTAACTTAATTAATGGGTCATCTTACACATAAATATTTATTACTTAATCCCCTATTTTCTACCATTTTAAATAGCTGAATGTATCCAGGGATCAAAAGTTGGCCAAAAAATATTCTACTTTAGAATTGAATCTAAATATTGAATTTGTGTTTGTGTTTCATGACAACAAAAAACTTTCCTAACTTGAGTGTATGTTTTAACGCAGTTTTAAATATGGAAATGACTGATGGATTCTTAAATAGTTCATGCGGTGTGGCTTTTTTCTCTCATCAATGAATTTTCCTTGCAAGATGGTCCTAGGGATGGAAGTTCCTAGGTTGGAGTACTTTGAATAGCAGGAGAAAATGTGGTCCGATTTAAAACTTTCCAAATACCTGATTTCTTGTCCTGGGTCAGGTAGAGGACAGGAGGACAGGCAGTCCACATCACATCAAAAGCCTTGATCATCTCAGGTCATTAATATAATAACCAAGCTGCATAGTCTACAAACTTATGACCTTCTACACCTTCTCTTTGAATTGGATGGAATTAAAAAGTGCCCAGGTGTCTTTTTACTGATCAGCACATCTCAAAAAGAGAAGCTGCAGTTGAATAGTTTGGTGATCCTGAGGTACCATAAATACCTGCATATGGAAAGGCCCTTGCTCTGGAGCAGCCTGGCTGCATGTGAAGCTGTGGTGTACCCTGTTTTAACCAGGAAATCAAGCAGTACCCTTCCAGCAATCCGAAATGATTGCCTGAGGTTCAAAAAAACCACTTTGGCAGGTTTTTTGTTGTTCCAATTTGCTTTGGCTTTAGAACGTCTATTGGCTCGTTTGCTTGTGTTTTAGTTGGGGTTTCTTTAAACAGAGAGAGAGTCTGTCCTTAAAGATACCAATCTAAAGACAATTTTTGGTTGTTAGTTTGTTGTTAAAATATATATTATCAATCAAGTATAAGTATTAATAAATATATAGAGTAACATAATGTGAACCACTTTTATTTTTTGAGGAAAATATAATACTTGTTAGTGGATTTCTGAGCATCTAAATTTGGTAACATTGTCATTCTAATTACAAGATCCAAATTCCTTAAGCAACTCAATTTGGGCCAAGAGAAGTCATGTAAGAAAGTTTTAATAGAAATTACTTGGAATCTCTAGTACTGTGTTGTCATTACCTTGGACTTTGCTCAAGTCTGGGAAATACAAATAAAGCATCCCAAGGGATTAGAGGAGCAGCTATATCGTGAATGTGTGTCTCTTCTTATCTCATCAAGAAATGCTTACGCAGATAAAAGTACTTTAAAATCAACTTCAAGCCCTAGCCAGTTTAGCTCAGTAGTTTATAAGAGTGTTGGCCGTGGACAGAAGGGTCCTGAGTTCGATTCCAGCGAAGGGCACATACCTGGGTTGCAGGCTAAACCCCCGGCCCTGGTCAGGGTGCAAGCGGGAGGCAACCAATCGATGTGCCTCTCTCATATCGATGTTTTTCCCTCTCTCTCCCCCTTCTTTCCAATCTCTGAAAAGCAATGGAAAAACTATTCTCCGGTGAGGGTTAAAAAACAAATTAAAAAATCAACTTCAGGGGAAGACTTAGGAGAAACTAAAGATGACACCTGCCACCTGAGCAAGAACAGGGATGGTTTGGTTTTAATCCTCACCTAAGAATATGTTTTTATTGATTTTGGAGAGAGGAAGGGAGAGAAGAGAGAAACATGGATCTATTGCCTCCTGTATACACCCTGACCTGGGATCCAGCCCGCAGCCTGGGTATGTGCCCCGACTGGAAATCAAACCGGCGGCCTTTCAGTGTACAGGATGTTCTAACCAGCTGAGCCACACCGGCCAGGGCAAGCACAGGTATGTTTTAAGAATGGAGAAGGCTTGTTTTCATCATTTATGTACATTAGTCTCAGATCTTTTTTAGCTAGCTCAACCTGAAAGGATTTTTAAATTTTTCTGCCTTGATGATAAAATGATATCGAAATGGTGACATGTTAAATTGCCTTAAGACTAGCACCCCTACTCAAATTTTTAGACTCCAAAAAAAACTATCATTCGACATGTTTTATTGAATAGCACTTCTAGCATATTCTTCCAGGCGCACTGCTTTTACCCACATTTGTTATTATTAATATTAATTCTTATTACCTTCAATTCTCTATTCAGGGAATATAGAAAGGGAAGAAAGATTCGCATGCCAAAAAATCACTTTTTCTAAATTATTTTAACAGTATTATTTATTGGCATCTAAATAGTGTGTTTATAGTGCTCAAAACCTTACCCTGTCTCATTCATTGCTTTAGGCATCGTAGTCACTCAGTAAGGGTTTGAGCCACTGAGTGACCAACTAACTAATAAACGTTGGCTTATGAGTTTCTTTGGAGATAACGTGAGGTGCTTCACACTTCCAAAGTTAATTTAACCAGAGACATAGGAAAGTGTCAGACAGCGGTTCTAACTCACAAAATTTCCAATACTTTTCTTAATGTTTTACTTTTATAAACAATGTCACTGAAATCTTAACCTTTGTAAATTGGGTTAATAAAAACAGTCAAGGTTACAAAAAGTAGTAAGTTTAATTTTGATTCATTTTTTAATTCATTCATCTAAGGGTATATGCTATTGCAGCTATCGAGTGTTCTTCTGAGATGAGAGGAAGGGAAAGATATTTCTATGACAAGGAGAAAATGGAACTGTCAGATATTTGAACAGTTCCCAAGAGCATCGTAACATCAAGATGTTTCCAGAAAAGTGCTGTCCTTCTCCTTGGTTAGCTTAGTTAACTACAAAATCATCTTGTAGCTAGTAATGAAAAAACCCAAACCCAGTAACCATGCATTCTTGAGTGTCCTTGTGTGTGAATATCACCTCTATGCTCTGTGCACACAGCCTCTCGCACACTCACCTCCAGGCTGCTCTGTGCTCCGCGTCGCTGCCCTGACTCCCAGCGTGCCTTCGGGAACGTCTCCTCCTCAGCAGCACGCTTCGCTATATTCCCAGGCTCTCTGCCAGTCTCCCACCTGCTTACTTAACAATCCCAGCTCTCCCAGGGACCATCACTTCTCCTGTAGCATTCTCCGTGGAAAGTTCTTCATTTCTGCAGATCTGGTTCCATGGCCTCTGGCTTCTTAACCTAAGTACCAGACAGGAAAACTGCAGACATCAAGCGTAGAAGAAAAACACCAGCTTCTAGGTGGCTGTCATTGCAAATACAAGTATACGTGGGACGATGCCCTGCCTTTTCCCTTAAGTGCTGCCCATCAGAGCCTTTCATCCCCTCTTAGGTGTGCGTCCGTCTCATCCGTCGCGCAGTCTTTTCTTTCTTTCTTCTTTTTCTTCCCCTGTCACACAAACGTAAACACTCAAAACTGAGCATAAGGTGAGACTGAAGGGATTTTTGTATTGATGTGTACATCAGATAAAAATGTAATGACTGGTATAAATCTTAAAAGTAATTGAGTAGTAAATTTTGTATTTACTTATGAATAGAAGGAAAATTGTTTTTTATAGGATACTTCATTTTTCTTTTTTCATGTAGAGCAGAATTTTAAAGTTACCTACCTACACTTGCAGTGAACTTTGGAGATACAAGTTATGTTCAAAAGAAGGAATTAGTTGTCCATCATGACATTATAGAATTTGACTTGAAACACTCTTCATGGTAGCTTCACATTCATAGTATTCTTTAGACAGGGTCAAGATTGTCTTTATATGCTTATAATGTATATGTATAAAATTGATGGTGATGGCTGCACAGCATAATGATAAGGTTTCCACTAATTTTCCATTAATTTCCATTAAATTAATTTTCCATTAATTTTCACAAAATAATAAGGTTTTTTACTAATTCTGCAATTGATACATATCTGATAAAAACAATTACAAATTTGTAGAATAAGACCTTGATATTATTGCTATAAAGACAGATAGTATTATGTGTATTCATTTAATCAGCAATGAGTGCCTACTATGTGCATGAGACTATGAAAGATATTGGAGTTACACTAGTGAACAAGAAAGATATGTTCCTGTCTTCATGGAGCATGGAAGCCAGACATGAAATAAGTAGTTACAGTAATGTGTAGAGAATGTTATAATTCAGAAAATAGGGTGCTTTGGAAGCACCCAGCAGGAAGACCTAACCTGTCCTAAAAATTAGAGATAGCTTCCAAAGAAAGAAATATGAGTGACATTTAGAACTATACAGAGTCTTCTTTGAAAAAATTTAAAATGTTGCTATGTTAGAGTCCTAATATAAATACTTATGTAATGTGTAAATGTTATCCTAAAGGTATATTGGGTATTATCCTAGATATTAGCAATAGACAGTCACTAATTAATTTATATCAGTTTATTCTCAGTATGTACACACATGCATATACACATATATATACACACATAGAGAAAAATATATAGAATATATATATATGCGGGGGAGTGTGTGTGTGCGCACTCACACTCACATTCGCTCTGGAATTAGTCTTCTGCATCTGAATTACAGCTTCAGCACAATGTGTGACTTCAAGTTATTTAAGTCTATTTCCTTCTCTGGAAATTGGAATAGTGGTGGCACCTATTTCACAGGATTGCAGTCAAGATTAAATAGTTAAGTACTGAGGTCAGTGCCTGCAAAGTGCTCAGTAACAACCAGCTAGAACCAGTATTGTCCAACTTCACACATCCCTTCCTTTTAACATGGCTGTGTTTTATTTAGGTCTTGTCTGCTTTGGAGAAGGTTGGGTTATAGCATTTTAGTGTTCTTCCACATAAAACATCTGGCAACTTAATCTACTGTGAGCTGTTACGCGGCATCCCTGCTTTTCATCAGGGACACCAAGCAGTCTTGTCTTCGCTGCTTACGGTGCAGGGGAATGACTTGGAAGCAGAGGCCTCCTCCCCGTTGTACAGCCCCTCCTGCCTCCACCAGAGCCCATCATTAAAGCTGACTGTTGAGGCTAATGATCTGCCACGTGATACACTCCTGGGGGCGGGGGGCTGTGGTAATGCTGATGGGAGATGTGGAAGAACATGTTACCAACTCTTTATTAAGGGATTTGTAAATCGTGGCATTTCAGCAGATTTGACAAGTAATTTCAGACTTCTTGAGAAAAGAATGGAGAAGCCAAGAGTCACCAGGGGGAACTGCTTTACCTTAGTGTGATTGTCAGCCTTCGTCACCCAATAACTTTTTATTATGTGTCTTCTAAGAAGAGCTGTCCACAGATTGAGGCTGCCCACCCCACTGTACTCTTCGTATTTTATTTTTTCCATCACCATTTATCCCCTCTATGCCCTCTTCCACCTCCACCCACCCCCCTTCACCCCCACAATCACCACACTGTTGTCATGTCCATGAGTTCTCTCTCTCTTTTTCTTTGTTACTCAATCCCTCCGCCTCCCCAACCCCCACCCCCACTCCAGCTGTCTGCCCGCTCTCTGTGAGCCTGTCTCTATTTTGCTTGGTCCCACTGTCCTCTTGACTCTTGACACCCTGTTCAGAGAGGAGAACTGACATAACAGATGAAGAAATGATTCAAACAGGTGATATCAAGACAGGAGAATCTCCCATTTCTAAGCCCTTTCAATTTGTATGGAATGAATTATTTAATCAATACCACATATACCCCTAAGAGATTTTAGTCAGTTACTTGTGAAAGGCCTTTATAAACTATAAAATACTATACAAATGTAATCATTTCCTAAAATGATAATTATCATTAATGAGTACTTAATATATGCTAAGAATTTTATATTCATTACTTCATTTATTAAATCTCAAAGATTGATTTGAAGTCATCAAGACATGGCATTTAAGATAAGGCATTAAAATAAGTCATTGCCCTTAAAATTTTAATCCTTTTGTGCCTGTTTTGCAACATGCATGTGGTAGCAATTTCTGGCAGAGCACGGACTTTGGGCAGACAGGTTTGCGCCTTCCTCCCCTGCTGGCCCTGCTGGCTCTGCTGCACTGTCACCGGCACAGGAGTATACCTGGCCTTGGGGCTTGATTTCCTGCTGGCATGCCTTCACAGACCACAGACGGGGTGCTATTTACAGTAGTGTTTCTTGATTTTGTATTCAGAGTAATTATATCATGATCTGAGTAATTACTGTAAGATCTGAGTTAGAGGCTTGAAATATGCCTCTGAAAACCAACAAAGGGTTACTCTGGAGAAGTGTTGCAAGGAGCAAGGGTGATGTTCATTTTTTCAAGGATGTTTTGGTGACTTACATGAGTTGCAGTCATCACTGGAGAGGGGGAGTCCAGGAAGAGGAAGAGTGAATATTTAATGTTGATTCTCCTTGCCTTAGATTTTTGCCTTTTTTGGACTCTGCTCACAACCCATTCATTCCCCATGAAACTGCAGCTCAGAGAGCAAGTTTTCAGGCAGACTATTGCGGACAACATTTTCATGCCTCTCCATTCATAAACCTCAGCCCCCTAGGGGGCTGAGGTTTCAGAAGTGTTCAAAATTGCCAGCATTCATTTGTTAGCTGTAAGGACAGGAACCATTCAAGAGATAAATAAGGCCCGGCCGGTGTGGCTCAGTAAATTGAGCATCACCCCATGCACTGAGAGGTTGCTGGTTTGATTCTGGGTTGCAGGCTCGAGGCAGCCAATCAGTGTTTCTCTCTCATCAATGTTTCTATCTCTCTCCCTCTCCCTCCCTCTCTCTAGAAAGATCTTTTTTTTTTTTAAAGTAAGAAATTTCTATTTCTAATATTTTTGTCAAAATATCCAAGTATACTGCATGCTCATTATAGAAAATTTAGAAAAACAGGAAAATTTAAAGAAAATGAAATACATAGTGTTAATAACCACTGCTGTCATTTTGGTGTATTCCATTTCTGAGCTTTTTCATATGTATGTTACTCTGTATGTGTGTGTGGTTTATGTTTTCATGCAGCATAGGATTATACATCCTTTTATTTGAACATATGATAATATCCTCCATGCCATTAAGACATATTTGAAAATAGCCCATAGTTTGTTTTATCCTAATTATGGTATTGACTTAAGCACATTACTTTTTAAAATGCAAACAGTATGGGAAAGTATAGATAAAGGAATAAACACAGAAAGGAGGAAATCTTGCCATTTGCAGTAACATGGATGGATCTTGAGGGCATTATGTTAAGTGAAATTAGCCAGACAGGGACAGATGCTACATGATATCACCTAAAAAAAAAGTCATAGAAACAAATCATAGAAAAGTGGCTGCCGGGGGCTGAGGGAGTGGGGAAATAGGGAGAGGTTGGTAAAAGGGTAGACATTCAATAAGGCGAATGCGGTCCGAGGAGTTCATGTAAAACATGTTGACAACACTGTATTGTACAATTAAAATTTGCTAAGAGAACAGGACTTAAATATTCTCACGCAAAAAAATATGTGAAGTGATGGATATATTAATAAATTAAATGGGAGGAATCTTTTCACAATGTGTATGTAAATCAAATCATCATGATACACACTTTATATATCTTACAATTTTATTTCTCAGTTATACCTCAATAAAGCTGAAGGGGAAGAAAGATCCTAGAACTTAAAAAAAAATACAACCCTGAAAGCACAGTGTTGAGAGATTAGTAGAGATAACATTTTTAATGTTTGGTGGAAAATCTTGAAGAAAATTCTGTCTATATCCACACACACACACACACACACACACACACACAGAGCGAGAGAGAGAGCACTGCATTTATTTGAATCCAAGAAGTCATGTATCAGAATATGTTCCATTGATTTAATAACAGTTTTTCTGGTACAAAATAAACTTTATTAAATGTAGAAAAGCATTTTTTCTAACCAACAATAGCAGATAAAATGCACACCACTATCTTCAGTATAACCATCAGAAATTGAGTCTAAATCTGTATTATATTCAGAATTAAAGATACATCTAAATTACTTGTGGCCATCAGCAGTTATGTGTAATGTCAGTGACTTGACACTTTTTATTTCTCATGTTCATAATCATGACCTTATTCTTTGATGTTGATAGTTTAATCTTGAAAGTCACTTACAAACTTTTGACAGATACAGTTTTAGCACCTGAGTTAAATATTCTTTTATAATGCATAATTCAGTCACAACCTACTTGTCTCATCTTTCAAAGTTCTGTAGTTTAGATTTCAAAGATTGTGGCAGTTTCTTCTGCCTGATGTTGCATGTGACAGTTTATCTTCTGTGTACAAATAACTTTACTTGTATATAAATAACACTTTATTACTGCATCAGATGGAATCCTAAAAAAAAAACAACATTTTGCGGGGAAGTAAGGGTCCAAATGTAAGTTAAAATTCAATCTCATGACACGATATCAGTTCTAAGTAGTTCAACTCAACTGAGGAAAACCATGAGATGAACTGATAACTCTACTCATGGTTACAGTCCCACAAGCACAACAGAGACAACAGTGGAACATGCTCTGTTAGCAGCTGCCAACTTTCTTTTGACATTGATTACAAGATGCATCTCAGTTTCAGAAATGTTCAAATGTTTTCAGAAGTATGCTTCTTATAATCAAGGAAATAGGTTATGTACAATTTTATGCCACTAGAATATATAATCTGCTCTGTAACTGTCAGTCAGTAGTAGCCATTTAAATTTACTATATGTAGTGTGTGTATATATTTACATGTGCACATATACATATCCATCTCTATAATGTTATTGGTTCTATAGTATATGAATATACCTATCTTAATGGATATTTAGGTGTTTATTTTTTTTTCTTTTGCTCTTATGTCAATGGTACAGTGAGCAGCCTTAAACCTATATCCTTATGTATGTTTCTGAATTTGTCCTAAAGGTAAATTGTTAAAAATGGAATTGTTATATTAAAGAGAATGCACATTTTAAAAATTACTACATATTACCAAATGTCCCTCTACGAAGTTCATACCGGGATTATGATAACAGTTTTCTCATGCCCTTATCAACACCGAGTTATGTCAGTTTTTTTCCCCTTTTCCAATCTAATAGGGACAGTGTGATATGTGATTGTTTTTAGCTCCGTTGTTAATTACTGAAGGCTTTTAAATATCTGCATCACATTTCATTCTGTCATAAATCCTGATTTATTTCACTTCAGTTGTTAGTCATTTAAATTGCTTCAAGTTGTCCCACATGCAATGAACATCACATAATTCTTTGGCCTTAAGATATTTTCTTAGAATAGATTCTTAAAATTGGAATTATGGGCTAAAATTATGAAACTTTTAAATGTCCATCCTATACATTGCCAAGCAGTTTTCTAGAAAGATTATACCATTTTACTTCCACCATTATATTACAATGCCTATTTCATTATATTCTCACAAGCATGAAGTATTTTTTTTTCAGATATTTTCTAATTTGAAAACATTCTCTGTTCCTGTTGCATTTCTTTGGTTACAAGTGAGGATGAACTTGTTTTCATACTTTTTTGTACATTTATGGTTCTTCAGCGAATACTGTGTTCTTTTTTAAAGGTCTTCACGTCTCCCACTTGAGAACGACTCTAACAGGCTAATGGCATGCTAGTGCTGTCAACTCCAAAGCTATGCCTTCAAGTGGCAACCAATTTTCTGAAAATACACATCAGACTTCTCACAGGAAAACATACTCCACCTGCCCCCCGTGCTTGAATGTTTCGGAACCTCTGATTCTCCCCATTCCTTAAGCAAGCTCCTCGGATTTTCTCTTGGTGCTCATGGACCCGTGTCACTGTCCCCTACCATTATATTGTGGCCTTGTTCCTGTTTGGTTTGCAGCCTAAACCAGGCTCACCCTAGCTTCTCTGACTATATCCCCTGACTGTGTTTGCCCCTTTCCTGCCTCAGTTCAGGGACTGCCCGTGTTGCTCACGGGAACAGCTCCCCTGGCCGGACCAAGGTCTCAAGCCTCCCTTGCTTCACAGATGAAAACTGAGGTTTCGCATCATTCAGTAGCCTCGCCCCGTCGCCACCCAGTTAGTAAGCAGTAAGAACAGAATTGGGGTGCAAATTCTAAACAGGACTGCCCGACCGTGGGTCCCACACTCTTGCCTACTCTGCTCTAGGAGTATAGAGTCGGAACAAAATTACGTTAGACATCTGATGGCATGTTTGTAGTAGGCCAGAAGGACAATCTGCTGCCATCAGGTTGTAGAGTTCTGACAAAATAGCAATTCCAGGGTCCTGGAAAGCAGTCGGCCTACAAAGTGGTTATTATTGCATCATTCCTGCCAGAGATCGTGTAGATAACAAGGGTCAGAGAGAAGACTCAATCCGAGGTATGTCTGATGCCAAATTCCGCCTTATCAGCCACTGCAATGTACCATACCATTTCTGACCATATTTTTTAGTTTTACCCAAGGCACTGAAGAGCCCAAACTAAGATCTCTGAAATAGTCCACTAGAGACTTCCCTCCCAATGGACATAAAACCACTGACTTATGCTCATTGGATATTGTGATTCATCTAATTCTCAAGTCACTTGATAGAACTATTACCTACCCAATTTCACTATTTTATTCACAAGAATGGAAGACTATTGAATGCTTTGCAGAACTGAAAAATATTATGCATGACATTCTTTTTATTCACATTGGCATTTCTCACCAATTTTTATTATTTTCTTTCTAAAAGATCACCTCACCTACATTATATCTCCCTCACTAAATTATCCACCACACTATAGCTAGAGTGTTTTAAACTCAATCCCTCTTATAACTGCCCTATTTTAAATACTTCAAAGCCCTCCCATCTTCTGTAGAGGGTGTTCTTAACTTTAGTTTCATGACCCCCAAGGACTTTAAGAATTTATAATTCTGTTTCAGATTATATAAATGTTGCTTCAGCTTATATAAATGCTGTGTGTATGTGTGTGCATTCTGCTCTGAAAAGCATCCATAGATTTGTATTAGATTATCAAAAAAGTAACTGTGATTTTAATGCCTACAAGTCACAAAATAAAGACAAATTTTCCTAGATATATACAAACCTCTTCATGACCTAATTCCTAACCCCCAAGCCTCATCTCCTTCGATGTGTCAGCCTTCAATACCCAACACATTCATATATACACATGCACAAAAACACACAAAAACACAAAAATAATAATGTCACACTTCCTATGGTCTATCAAAATATCGTGAACTGAGCCAACACATGGTCCACCTGGACAGATGGGACATGCTGGACCATTTCCTCCCCATCCTGAGATCCCGGTCACCCTCAAACCTCAGCTACCTTATCACCTCAGTGAAGCCTTCCCTGGCCTATCCAAGCATGAAGTACTTTCATAGAGCTCTCTTCATGCCACTCTTAAAGCATTTATCAAATTGCTCTAATAATTTGATTGAAGAACTGCCTCTTCACAAAACTCGAAGTTTCAACCATATGGTGGCTGTGATCCTGATACAATGGTGAGAATCCAGCCCCCTTGCCAAGTTTTAACCAACAGTTAGGGAACCCATTCTACTTCAGGAGAGTAACCTAGTATTCATTCAATAAATATTTGAACTAATGAGTGAACAAATAAAACTGAGCAACACTATTACAAAATAATGGCCCCTGGTTAGTGTGCCTTCATTGTTTATAGATGTGCATAAACTTGACCTTTCTGAGATCCAACGGTGGACAATTTATTTAATAAAATGTCAATATAATTCTAGCTCCTTTTTATGGAATACAGAGGTGTCACAAGAAAAGCTAATGTCATAGTTTCTTCTTACTAAATGTTTACAGTCTTACAGGCAGACTTAGGCATGAATATTCCATCTTCAGAATCACCGTTGATACTTTAATTGTTTACTTGCCCTCAAATGGTGCCATAATTCCCTACTGAGGGGCAAAATAACAGAGCCCTCAGGACCTAAACTTTGAACTCACACGTATCTGAATACCAGTCTTAAATGTTCTGTGTGCCAGCTGTGCAAGACTGGACAGGCTGTGCAAGCCCTGAGCCTTGGCTGTGTCAACCAGAAAATGAAGATAATGCTGTTTTCATATGTTTACGTAGGGAATATACGTAAAACACACAGGAAACACGCAGCAAGTAATGGCGATGGAGGCAATGCTGGCCGCCGTGCATGTTGATGATGTTAATGCTGATGGTAGGAGCCTACTGAACTGTAGCTCCTTGAGGACAAGGATTTTTTATCTTTAATTTATCTTTGAATCCCTGGCATCACAGTACCTGATACGTAACAGAGAGTAAGCAAGTGTGTGTTATGATCCGCTACCGTGTACTAGAGATTAAAAGCCAAGGGAAGGTGGAGAAAGAAGAGACTGGCTTGAACTAGGGTTATCAAGGAAAACTTGATTGAGAGAGAGGTACAAAGGGTAGAGTTTTTATAACCAGAGAATAGGACAGAAGTGACTGAGTTACTGAAGATATAAGAAAAGAGCATGGCATATAGTCTGGGGGGGGGAGTAAATGGTTTTGTTTGATAGGAACAGAAGCAGTAGCGTGGGTCATAATTACAAATACTTTGTAATTACCAAAACTTTACTGTTCAGTACCATGCCTAGAGATTAATAGCAAAGCTAACAATCCCAAACCTTGCTCTTTTTGAAAACTTCAAGTTATATCAAAACCATACAAGAAAATGTTTCATTTTAACAAACTATGATATAAGAAAAACATGAGCTTTATAGGGTAGCAAATCTATGTTTGAATTTTAGTTTTACCACTTAGCTAACTTTATTGTCTTTGGCAAGTCACTTACCTCTTTGAGCTTCAGTTTTCTGTAAAATAGGAATAATGATGCTTATCCCAGAGGATAAACTGATGTGGGATTGAATGATATTCTTGTATTCCAGTGCAGCGCCTGGTATGTAGCAGGTGTTCAATAAATATGAGCACTGCTGTTCCTTTTAATAGTGTGAATTGATGCATTCATGTGTTTGTGCCCAGTCAAGATGTGCATTTTGGTTGTGCATTTTTTGGACATGTAAGCTTGAGCCTACTTGATCTGAGGATAATTGGGAAATAATCCAGAATTTTCGAAATGGAAATAATTCAGGAAAAGACAAAGTGTAACATAGTACTCCATGGCTGTTTGTCTCTTTAACATGAAGAAATGCCAAAAGTTTTATATGCAGTTATATAGGGTGAGTGCTCAAATAGGAAGCTAATAATTTTCTTTATCGACGACCTGCTGTACAAACTGTCATGCAAATACTGCCTTGTGCTTTATACAAAACATTGAAAACCCCTAGGACTTTATTCTTCTGCTTGGATTTTTTTCTGTAGTAAAATACATAACTGAATTAATTTCAAGTGTGTTTGTATGTAACCCAGCCAAATATTTCTTTTTAAATACTTGAGCTCTATGTTGAACATACAGAGTTATGGTTCTTACCACATTACTTTTTTTTCCAGTAGATTTCATTCTTTAATTCTTTAATATAGTTCCACATATGCTAAAATGTCTTTTACACCCATATTAATGAAAGCTTTTCATTTTATGCAGGTTCCTCCAGGGGACCCAGCCCCCTAACCATGGGGGCACAGGACACCCTCCCTGTTGCAGCAGCGTTTACAGAAACAGTCAACGCCTACTTCAAAGGAGCAGATCCAAGCAAGTAAGCCTGGGGACTTGGTCCCCTGTGTTCTCCAAACTCTGTCTTGCTCAGTGGAAGGAACCCTAAGTACAACTACTTACTTAATTCCTTGTCCCAAAACCAAGTGAAGTCCAGCTAACATGAGCAAGTGGCATACCTAGAATGGAAGAGAAAATTTAATCAGGAAATATTAATTCACTGCTTTATTAAAAATGTACCAAAAGGTTCAGTAATCTAAAATCTTACTATCCAGACATCTCTGAGTTGCCTCTGAGTTAGTTTTGGTTGCAAGTAACAGAACATCCTAACTCAACTCTGTCAACAGTGAAAAAATGTATTATTTCAAGAAAGTAAATGTCCAGATCATGTCTTTTATTGCCCTCATCTTTCCTGGATGGGAAACACCTACATACAAACTCAAACAATGATGCATTGGAATAAAAATGTGGAAAAAACTTCCCATAACACCCAGATAAGTAATAGGACAAGTTTCATTCTATCCTTACCAAGTAAGGAAAAACTGGCCAAAAATAAATAAATAGCAGCAATATTTTCATTTGTTGACCTCAATTTCCCTAGAAAGTACACTCCTGAACTTAAAATTGTAGAACTGCTACAAGGGTCAGTTGTCCAGATGTATGGGGAAGTGATAAAAAAGTTCACTCATTTTAAATATTGACTCTTTCCCAGAGAAAAATAATCCTTTTGAGATTTCTGCATCTGGCCAAGGTTGGGTAACAGGGACTTATTTACCCTTCCACCAAGTTTCCAAGTTTCCAAACACTTGGAAAGCACACGGTATATGAAGCCATGATTTGCAAAGGACTGTGACCCTGAAGAGGTGATTGCCCCAGCTTACTTCTCAGCGTTTCCAGGCCATCGCATAGGGAGAGCCAGCAGATTCCCACTGTGCACGGGGAAGTGTCTCACTGAGGCACACTGCACCTCAGAACTGACTGAGGGGGATGCCCGAGGAAGCAGTGGCCAGCAGGTCCTGCTGGCACCATGCACTGCAGGTGCTGGCCGTGGAGAAGGTGCATAAGTGGCGGGAGCGTGGAGCTGAAAAACCCACTTTCGTTGCAGGATCTGGGTACTGGGGCAGCCCAGCTACATGCGCTACAGGAGTCAGATGCTAGGGAAGCTACTGTGCTACGGGGCACTAGCAAAGCCACATGCGCTGTAATACCCGTGCATTGGGGGTGCCACAGGCACTGCTGGAGCCTGGCACTAGATAAGCCTTGTATACTGGAACCCAGAAGGAAACCCCCTCTTCCTGCAGTGTCTTTCCAGCGCCCTCTAATGACAAAGCTTAGATGGTTCCTGTTGCTAGAGAAAAAGTATACGAAGGGCCCATTATTAATTTTCTCAGAGCAGGCAGTAAAAGGTGAATTGAAGCTACATTGATTTTATGTAGAAATTGACACAATAATTCTAAATTTCACATGGAAATGCAAAGGACCTACAATAGCCAAAACAACCGTGAAAAAGAACAAAGTTGGTGGACTAACACTACTTGACTTCTACTATAAAGCCACAGTAATAAAGACAGTGTAGTATTAGTGCAGAGACAGATAAACTAGATCAATGGAACAGAATAGAGAATCCAGAAATAAGTCCACACACATATGGACAACTGAAATTCAACAAAATTGCCAACGAGAAATTCAGTGAAGAACTGTCTTTTCTGAACAGATGATGCTAGAACAATTAGATGTCCATATCCACACACTAAAAATGAACCTGGATCAACTGGCCACGTGGCTCAGTGGTTGAGCATCGACCCCTGAACCAGGAGATCACAGTTCGATTCTGGTCAGGGCACATGCCTGGGTTGCAGGCTCCATCCCCAGTTGGGGGTGTGCAGGAAGCAGCCAATCAATGACTCTCTCATCATTGATGTTTCTCTCTCCCTCCCCCTTCCTCTCTGGAAAAAAAAAAAAAAAAAAAGAACTTGGATCCATACCTCACACTTTTTTTACAAAAAATTGACTGAAAAATAGGATCATAAAGCTACAAATAAAAACAATCTTCTAGAAGAAAATATAGGTGAATTTTCTGTGACCTTGGATTTGACAGAGAGGACCCCAAAAGAAAAAATTGATTAGGTACAACCCAAAAAAAATAAATTGGTGAATTAAAACTTCTCCTCAAAGGTACTCTTAAGAGAAAAAAAGCCACAAACTGGGAAAAACAAATCTTTGCAAAGCTTATATCTGACAAATGATTTGTATCGATAATGTATAATGAATTCTCAAAATTCAATAAAAGAACAGAAAACTCAAATTTAAAACTTGGCAGAAAATTTGAGCAGGCATTTCACCAAAGTAGTTAATTGATGTCAAATAAGCACATGAAAAGATGCTTAAGATCATTGGCCATTAGGGAAATAAAATTAAAACAGTGAGATACCACTGATTACCTGTTAGAATGGCAAAAATTAAAAAGAGAGACCCTAGCAAGTGTTGGTGAGCATGTATAAGAACTGAAACTAACACACAGCTGTATTTTCTACTTTAGAAACAGTTTGGCAGTTTCTTAATAAGTTAAATACATCTGCCATGTGATCCATTGATTCCACCCTTGTATATGTATCCAAGAGAAATGAGAGCAGATGTCCATACAACAACTTGTACACACATATTCATCACAGGTTTACTTGTAATAGGCCAAAATTGGAACGAATTCAGCTGTCCAAAGGTGAACGGATTTTTTTTAACCCCATGGTATATCCATATGCTACCCAGCAATAAAAAGTCATGAACTACTGATGATCACACTACATGAATGACACTCAAAATAATTATGCTGAATGAAAGAAGCCAGACCCCAAAAAATCACATACTCTCTTATTCAGTTTATATAAAATTCTAGAAAGTGTAAACTAATGTATAATGTTGGAAAGCATATTAGCAACTGCCTAAGGATGAGGAGTGGAAGGATGGAGGGCAGGAAAGAGGGATACAAAGACTCATGAAATATTTAGGGATGCTGGGTATGTTCACTCTCTTGAATGTGTGAGGGTCTCACAGGTATATACTATGTCAAAAATTGAAATTTTTGCCTGACCAGTGTGGCTCAGTGGTGGAGCATCAACCTATGATCCAGGAGATCTCTGTTCCATTCCCTGTCAGGGCACATGCCCGGATTGCGGGCTCAATGCCCAATAGGGGGCGTGCAGGTGGCAGCCAGTCAATGACTCTCATTAATGTTTCTGTCTCTCTCCCTCTCCCTTCCTCTCTGAAATCAATAAAGACCTATTTTTTTAATTGGAATTTTACACTATAAATATCTCGTTTATTATATGTCAATTATACCTCAATGAAGGCCTTTAAAAAAAAGAATTATTCTTCCAAATTATCATTCTATTGAGTTAACTTATCTGTTAAAAAATGATGTTACAATTTCAACCAAATAGGCTAATGAAATGCAGATTTGTTAAGTTGGAAGCTTAAGTTTACCTCAGGGGAACATAAAAGAAAATGCTCAAGGCATCAATCATGTCACTCAGAGAATTAAAATAAGTCCCAGTGAATGTGTGATAACACTGTGCAATTTAATATCTTCAAATATGTTGCCAAATATTCAGAAATCAAAGAAAGAGAACCACCAGAACATTTGTGGAGGAAACATCTAGACTTCTCTAACAAAAAAGAAAAGCTGCCCTTTTCTTCTTACAGTTTAAAAAGATATTCAACAAAATAACCATTATTTTTGGATAACTGTTAAAAAAAAACCATTGAGTCTTAGAAATTATTTATAGTTGAGAGTGGAATTGCAAGAGCTTACTTTTCATCTCTTCTGTGTAATATTGTTGCATAAATATGATTTTTTTTACAGCTGTTTTGATTCACAGCATACTGACCTGGGCTTCCTCTCTCTTTCCTCTCGTGTGTTTTGATATGCCAGATGCATCGTGAAGATTACTGGAGAAATGGTGTTGTCCTTCCCTGCTGGCATCACCAGACACTTTGCCAACAACCCATCGCCAGCTGCCCTAACTTTTCGGGTGATAAATTTCAGCAGGTTAGAACACGTCCTGCCAAATCCCCAACTTCTCTGCTGGTAAATATTATTTTGCACAGTTTTTTTAGAGATGTGCATAGCTTAGCACGTCACACTTAGATGAGGGAGGGAAAAACCTAAGCAAGGGAGTAACACTGTAGAGCAGTTACCGCTACTCAGATATGTGTGTAGATTCAAACTCAGAACGTACCAGCTCGCCAAGTTTTTTGTAGTTGATTGTGTATCGTGCACATCTCTATTTGAATGGCCCACTATCTCAAGTGGCTGAAGAGATAGTGGCTGTTAGAGTAATAAAATCTGTATTAGTGACTATTTATTTATTGTCTGTTTTACTTCCATCAATAGACAATGGATAAAGGGGGTGGAAAATGAACCCAATAAAAGGAATAAAAATTGTTGTGTTAGCATCTTTAAAATCAAATGATATTTGAACTGTGAGTTGCTCTTCACATGAGCATGGAAATCTTTTCTGTGAAACATAATTCAGTGACATTGCTGTAGATGAACTGCGAATCTCTTGTGGTTAGTGTGAGAGTGTGATCTATAGTAACGCTGGCCTGGGCTGGAATCCTGACTGTTGCCTATTAGCTGTTCAAACTTAAGCAACTTACTTAATCTCACTGACTCTCTATTACTCTTACCCCCTGCCTCCTTGTGTAGATACAACTCTGGCAGCTCTGGGTAACTTGGATGCTTTTTGATAATAAAAGTGTAGGCAGCCCATGTCAGCATCTTTAGCTCAGCTTGATGAGAGGCAAAGTCTCGGGGCCAGGATTCTTTTCCATTCATTTCTGTACGCTGTGTCCTCAACAAGCTAGTCCAGGGCCCAGCAGAACCACATGGGTCCTGCTGAGACTTGGACCCTACAACTACTCCCTCTCAACAGAACAGTAGCAGTTTTAACGCCCTGATGTTTTTTGACCGAGCTCTTCTGACTTGTTAGACTTCTGGAGGCTGAATTATAACAACTTACTTTTTACCTGCCTTTATCACATTATCGCTACTACCCTTCTGTCTTCTTACCCTCTAATTTTCTCTTTTTATAACATTTGCTCATCTTTAAACACGAAGATAATTTTTCCTTTGCAGGTAGATTTTAATGAAATGTTTCTAAGGTACCTATCAGAGAGCCTAGCACATAATAAATAGGTGCTCAAAAAATTATAGCTACTGTTACTGTATGATGTAGGATATTCTGAAAGTGAAATGTCATTAAACTTGAGCTGTGTGTCCAGTTATTGAATCACTTGGATTCTCAGTTTCCTCGTTATTGGGGAAGTGAGCAGATGCTTTTCACACTCTTATGTGACCTTATTTTGTCATTGAGATGAGCATTTTCAAGATACATTGGGTGAATCACCTATGGACAGGCCTCTGAGCAAAGCTAATGCTTCTCATAAGAATGCAAAACTCCTTAGTTCATCAAGACTGTGCTGTCCATTGTAACTACCATGGTAATTATCATTGAAATTCCAAGGTCATCTTGTAAAAGAAGTGACTTTTTTATGATTTAGGTGCTCTTCAGTGAAAAATTGTGAATGCTAAAAAGGTAGCGTGGCAATTTTTGTATTACCCTTTTCTCCTCAGTTGGACACAAAGACATTTGGCCAAGTATTGAACTCAGTAATTCTGAGAAACTACTGTTCAAGTCAATTCAAAAGAAAATCAATGTACTCAGCTCTCTGATTGCATTAACTGACTAAGTCAGAGGAAACTGTGGTGATGTGAGAAAGCACTATTAAGTTTGGGTTAATAAATAATTCATTCTTTAAAGCAACCAATTATCATCATGATTGGTTAATACTACTGGGTACTCACTGAGATTTATAGCAATACAATAATGCCTCCCTATGGGTATTAATCTATTAACTTAATACCGTTCAGAACTGAAATTGAATCAAAACCATACTACTGTTAATAATGCAATTCTCTATAAATTGTCAAAGACGAATGTAGAAATCAGACAACAATTTGCTAAGATTCTTTTTTGTGTCATTTATATTTGTCACAAGATGATACTCAATGATTTTTTTCTTCCCAATTGAATAGTGATAATACCCAAAATGATGCCAATACCAAGGAATTCTGGGTAAACATGCCAAATTTGATGACTCACCTAAAGAAAGTATCTGAACAAAAACCCCAGGCTACATATTATAATGTGGACATGCTTAAATATCAGGTAAGCCTATCTATGTGGTCAGGGTGTCGCTTTCACATTACAAATGTGTATTCTTACATACCTAACATTAAATAAAAGTAAATAAAGTAACAATTCTTTTAATATTATTTAAAAGCTATAATTTATAAAAAATAGAAATGTTAAAAGACTACTTGCAGGCTTAGTGACAAGAATATTCATATATATTCTTAGTTTAAATTTACAAGTAAAATATTTTATTTAAAAAGTAGAAAAACATGCCACAAAATGAAGTTGCAGAAAATTACACCAGTTTAAGATGACAAATATTGATAAACTTTTCATTGTAATTTTGTTAAAAACATTACTATATTTTGACGTCTTATTTTAAATTATTAAATGTAAGTAATCTGGTGTTTTTCTAATGTGGTAGTCCTATGAAATAAATTCTAGTGAAACTTACAGTAAGAAATAATTTAATGTTAAAAGACTGGTTGGCCCAACACGATATAGTTTAAGAGAACTTTCTTTCTGTGGCCAGGAAGTATTACTGACAGTAAATAGGCCTTTTCCCAAAGTATTACTGACAGTAAATAGGCCTTTTTCAAACCAGGATTCTGTAAAGCCTCAGCATCCTGTTGATTCCCAGCCACTTGATCACCTAGGTTATTTTTAATGCATTGTAATTTTTGTGATTAAATATGTTCAAATTATTTTTCTTAAGATGAGGAAAAAATATATATTTTTAAGTTATACTTTAATAGACATCAGTGCATCTTAAACATGACTTTATAATCACCAGAGAACTTCTAAATAAATGCTGGTTCTAAATTTGTGCTAATTATGTATAGATATAGATAGATATCTATATTAAAATCTATTTATAGGTAGATACAGAAATAGACATATAGATATAGACACAGACACAGACAGACACACGGACATCTGCTGGGCCCTGAAACTCCCACCCAGAGATTTTGACTTAAGTGGTTCAGGGTATGACCCAGATATCTGTATTTATTACAAGTTCTCCAAGTGACTATAGTACACCCTACAGGTTGAAAAACACTTGTTTATATGGTAAGGAAACCATTGAAAGGGAAGTATCTTTATGATGGTACATTTTACAAAAATGCAAATGAATATGATGTTTTTCCTGTAAGAATAGGATTATCTAAGCTTATTATCAATACTACTAAACAAACACATATGACAGAAATTTATCACTGTTATAATTAAAAGATAATGTAAAATGCATTTTTTTAACTGGGTTTTTTCCCCCAAAACATTTATACACATTTAGTGATTACTTTAAGCTTCTGAGAGAAATGAAAAGCAGTTAAGAAAAAGGAGCTCCAGTGTCATTTTTCCCTGAATAAGAAGTTGAATTCCGGGGCATGTGCATGGTCCTTAGGCCCGAAGGGGTAGGACTAAAACTGTGGTGGTTTTCTTTCATGAACTTTCATTACAAATCCTGCACCTGCATTTTCAATTCAGGTTAAAATTTTTTTAAATTTTAAATCCCGTGAGATATTTTTTAGTCTCAATATTTGTCATTAAATGAACCTAGAAAATAGACAGAATTCACCTATTGCAATATGAGCTTGGTGTGTAAATGTTAGTGTCGGCAAGAGACTGAGTTCTGGAATTAAGTCAGCTTCCTACTGGCCGCTGACTTGGGTTCATCTCCCTGAACCTCAGTTTCCTCATCTCTACTTAAAGGTAATAATGATTCCCACCTAGATATTTTATAGGTTGTTGTGAGGAGCCAATAGGCTAATATATTTCAAAGTACTTTGGAAAATATAAGTGGCCCCAGGCCTGTAGTGTTAAAGTGGGCGCTGAGGAATCTTTTGTTGAGTTGTGTTGTTTTCAACTACGCAAGGAACTAGGTGGGAGGCACAACTAGCGTTGTTTGTGGGATTGCCCTCAAATTGCAGCATGTTTAGTTTCTGGTCACCAGTAGCATCCCCCAGTAATAGGGACAATCTAAAGCACACCCTCACATAGCCACAAGCACCTCGCTGAGTAGAGCCACTGCTATCAAGTTGCGAACTCCTGCTGAGGATAGAGGCAGAAACAGCAGGAAGCGGTTCTGCTTATGATCTATTTTAAATAATAGATTTCTAAATAAAAGTTCATTTGCAGAAGATTGTACTGTTAAAAATGTTTAAAGTTTTAAAAAACATCATAATGTTCATCCAACTAAAATTGTCTTCAAAAGCCATGCCTGTCATTTTATAAAAGAACCCATTTCTGGGCCTGTTTCTGCAGCAGCCACTCCTGCCTTGGGAGCTCTGCCTGCCCTCAGGCCCCTTTGCTGTGATGTCCATATGTGCAGACATTGTGAGGCCAATAGAGAGCTGTTTATATTCTTCAAAGTCAGCAAAGCTCATACTCCATGGATAGAACTGCAGGGGCCCCTGCAGTGGGGTGTACTTGGAAAAGGAGAATCTCCTAGAGCTGTTCAGCCGGCGAACAATCAAGGAATAACAGCATTGTGAAGTTTGTTCATTTTTGACCTAAAACCCAAGTTGATGTCATCGGCTTTAGATAAAATAAATTTTTGTTGATTCTTCAAACCTGGCTTTTCCTTGGTCAAACTCACAGTTGATTCTCACTTGAATGGACAGTAGACAGCTGAATGCTGCACTTCCAGTCAGAGGACCTGGGTTCAAGTCCTTAATCTGACAAATCCCAAAGGAGTAACAATAACCTGCTTTGTCTTAACTCACTGGTTTGTTGTGAAGGGTAAATATGATGAGAATATTAGTAAGTAACATGAAATAAAACACTAGTCACTGACTATGGGCCAGGCACTTTTCTGAATGTTTCACATAAATATCTCCTTCAATCTGCCCAACAACTCTATGGGTAAATATTATTATTATCATTCCCATTGGCAGATGAGGAAATAACTGAGACTCAGAGAGGTTTTGTAACTGGTCTAAGATCAGTCAGCTTATAACTGACAACCAGAACTATCTAACTCCTTGGCCTTGGCTCCTAACCAGTGTGCTCCCACCTCCTTAACTGACATAAAGTACATTCTAAACTCTAAAGTCCTATAGAGATTTTAGTAATTGATTTTATGTTTTCATCTGTAACAATTTCTCTCTCACATGGCACCCTTCATGGTGATTTTTGCTGAGAGCTCGTCTGTGAACAGCACAAACAACGTGATAACGTTTTGGTATCTAAGAACATTCCTATGAGAGACAGTCCTAGCTTCTGGTTCAGATGAATGGCCAAGCCTTAAATATTCTCTTTCCTGTTTTTCGGCAAGGTGTCCGCGCAGGGCATTCAGTCCACACCTTTGAACCTGGCAGTGAACTGGCGGTGTGAGCCCACCAGCACCGACCTGCGCATAGATTACAAATACAATACGGACGCGATGACAACCGCTGTGGCCCTCAACAATGTGCAGTTCCTGGTCCCCATAGACGGAGGCGTAACCAAGCTCCAGGCCGTGCTCCCCCCGGCAGTCTGGTAAGGAGCCCCAACCCCCTTCCACTTCCCCAAAGAGCTCCTTCTGGGCAGAGGGATCGCAGACTTCTTAGCATTTGTGCTTCCTCACTGGAGCTCACAGCCGGCCTGTGTGTCAGGATTCTGGGAAGGAAACAGAAACCACTGGAACTATTTTAAGCAGAAAATGGTTTAACACAGGGATTTAGATGCTCACACATACATGGCTGAAGTGCTAGAAAAACAAGCTGTAGGCTAGATCTCCAGGAATGTTTCCCAGAATACTTCCCAGGAGCTGCATACCCTCTGCCATAGCAACAAGGAAACTTAGAAGGCTGCCAGGGGGGCCACCGAATCCAAGAGCCCCCACTGTCACTCTGACTCAAGGATGAGAAAGCTACTACCGGCTCTGCCTTTCCTGCCTTTCGGCACCCGCAGAACTGGAGGGTGGGCTGGAGCACTGTGGTAGAGGATCCCCACATCTTAGTGAGGATGCTGGCAGCAGAAAACAGCCAGGAAAGCAGCAGGAGAATGGCCTCTCCCTTCTCCTCTCCACATCACAAGCAGTGCGTGTGACTGGTGAAGCCTAATCTGCACGTAGGGCCCTAACTACAGGGGGGTCTGAGGAACGTAGGGTTTCGTTTTGTAGCTTCTGGACAGACACCGAGTACCAATAGTAGCTGCTAAAAAGGACTTGCTGTCCTAGAAAAAATACTCTAGGTTTTCCATAAGATTTTCAAAAGCAAAAAATAGAACATAAAGTGAATGTCAGCCATATGACAGCTCCAATTTAAATGAACTGAACTAACTGATTAACCCTTCCTATCTATTTTTTCAGTAGATGTGTTTAAAAAATTTAACTTCATTGTCCTCTAAATATTTATCTGACAGTGTTGTGGCTGGTTACAATAAGAAACAGGAAAGGAGAGAATTTAGACATGGATGGATGGCTGGATGGATGGATAGATAATACTTAAATTGTATCTGAAATTCTCAAAATCCTTTTTTTTTTAAATTAACACTATCTGGAAAAAATAGGGCAGCCATTAAAAAAAAATTGCATATGTAAAAGTCTTTTACCTATTTTATTTTTAGGAATGCTGAACAACAAAGAATATTGTGGAAAATTCCTGATATTTCTCAGAAGTCAGAAAATGGAGGTAATGTGATTACAGGCTTATTTTATTTAGTATCTAAAGCTGAAGTAACTTGAAGGTATCAATCAGGCAACTATTAATCAAAATGCACGTTAGCACTAAAAGCAAGCAAAATATTTCACTTTGTTTTGGTATATTTCAACCAATAAAAGCAAATAATTCTTCAATGAATCTTCTGCTTCCCCTTTTCTGCCCAAGACCCCACATCAAACAGATCTCATTCAGCAAAGAAAAGCTTTTAATGAGGCACGTTTTCACTCGGTATCAGGTCTCCCACTCGCTGAGAGCTTGGATATGTTTTACTTTCCTCTGATAACAATCATAGGTTGGAGAATACATTGCCTTCCAAGTAGCCTGCCCCCAGATTTTGCAGCACCATAGACACTACACTTGAATCTGCATGCAAAAAGAGTCACTCATAATATTTAGTGATACATCTTACTCATCACCATTTTGTCATTGAAACATATTCTGCTTTCTGATTAGTTAGATTTTGTATACTTAATTTTGTATACAGTTTCCAAAATTATATCCGGAATGTTGTGTTGACTATCATCTTGTAATATATAATACTCTTTACAGGTGTGGGTTCTTTATTGGCAAGATTTCAGTTATCTGAAGGCCCGAGCAAACCTTCCCCGTTGGTTGTGCAGTTTACAAGCGAAGGAAGCACCCTTTCTGGCTGTGACATTGAACTTGTTGGAGCAGGCTATCGGTTTTCACTCATCAAAAAAAGGTTTGCTGCAGGTAAGTGTGTATCTTGGGAGTTTCGTTTGTAAAAGTAACACCTTCGCAACTCTCTCTTACAAAGGAACAGGTTGTGATTTCTTCATCTTTTTTCTACTCTTCTGCACTCCCAGCCCCTTTCCCATCCCAATTAGAAAGCAAACCAATTGTTGAATAAAGAAAAACTAGGACAGTGGACCGGAAATTAGGAATTAGGAGAGCCCCGGCCACTGACCACGGCTCTGGCTCTTTTTCTTATGTGGGGCTGAGCAGTCATTCCCGTTATATAGATGTGTACACTGAGGTTAATGAAGTAAATCCTACTTTTGTTATACTGACAAGCCGGGTAAATGTTATCTGCTTTTGAATGTATCTCTTACTGAAAACTTTTCTTCTCCAATAGGGCTTCTAGGTCTTAGACTTGTCAGGCTTAGCTGAGATTTCAGAGATGGGACCTTGTTGCCCATGAGCCAGTGTGACCGTGAGACAGGTTTTGGGCACACAAGATCACTGTTGGCAGGGGATTTCCCCAGTACAAGGTGATTATACTTGTCAGTGATTTGTTGGGATAGGTCCTGGTTTTTATGCCTGCTGTACTGATATAATTCCTAATTATACTCCTTTCACTCTCAGAAATGACCCAGGTTGGAAAGTAATTATATGGCCACTCTTCCTATAATAAGATGGATTCTCATATCCAGGAACAAATCTCCCAACCTATTCTAGGCAAAACCCAAACTTCTGCAAAAATGTTTATATATGGAAATGTGAAAAGACAACTAGTTGGTCTGCAAAATGGAAAACGTAAAAAATATGATGTGTCTTATGTTATTAGTATTCCACCCCTCAAGTATTCAGTATTTGGCTCCTAGGGGTAAGGCAAGAGGAGTAGAAATGTTAGCCATATAATAGTCGCATTATTGATTATTATGTTATATAGTAGGTAACCTGTCAATGTGTTATTTTGTTTTGCAGGAAAATACTTGGCCGATAACTAATAAAATCTTATGCAAGAATTCGGAGGATTTATATAATGGAGAACTGTTGTATGAGAAACAGGTTTCGATTTTGGTTTGATGAAAACAAATCAAAATCTGCACTTGGGATAAATGTGCTGGAAATGCCCGTGACTTTCCAGCAGTGATTTCCCTCACATGATACCATGATGACCAGTCCTACAGTATTTACTTCTAGGTGTAATATTGTTATGGTTTTAAAATGTAATTATTGTATTTGTAAATTGTACTCATTCCAGTAAGGCAGTTAGACACTTGAGTTTTAGCATTTTACCATTCCTGAAATGGATGTAATTTAAGCTGTGGTATGTAAATTTAATAGTAGTACTGTTGAATGGCACAGTGCTTACAGAGGTAGACTGAATTTTGTCAATATATAAAGTTTAAATATAATATTGATAGCTATCACAAAGGGGGTGCCACATACAAAGAAAATTAAGTGGAACCAGAAAAAAAACTTTCTTTTCTTCAGTCCTTAGTATGTTTTATGCTACTGCTAAATAAAAATTCTATCTTCAAATGTTTAGTGGGTTAAATTCAGAAACTATTTCAGAAAAAAATTCTAAGGTTACAGCATATTCAGAGAAAAGCATTAATTACCACTTTTTAAAAAGCTTTTTTTTCAAACTGCAAATTTCATAAAAATGCACACTGTGTAAACAGGGCCTCTTATTTTTATAACTTGTGTAAAAAGGGAAAGCAATTCATATTTAAAGTTTAAGTATATGAAATTATAAATCAAGAGTAAAGAAGATGTTGACATCTTAACTACTTTCCCCTCTCTACAGCTTAGCACATGTAGAGAATGTTGAATAATCCGGTCAGACTGAAACCAAAATTGTGATTTTAAAACTTCAAGACTTTCCATAGTCAAACTGGTTCACAACTTTTGCACAACTGCTTTGAACAGAGGGTTTCTGCCACCGAGCATGGAGTACGATCCCACATGTCTTCCTCTTTACCCACAGGAATCAAAATGTTGAGACTAAAAATCTCAGAAAACAATGTTAGTCCCCTGTTTAAGTCTAGAAGTTGTTTAATCAAAATCATTTATAATATTTGGGAAGGAGAAACACAAGCTTTATAAAATGAAATTCTGTCCACATAATTGGGTAATAAATTCCTTTTAGATAAGATTCATTGTATGAAACAATAAATCTTTGCCATTCTGGGGGAATCCAAAAGAGAGTTATCAAAAGTGTGTTATGGTTTTGTTGTTGCAAGGTACAATACAAGTGTCAGTTACTCGATTTGGCCTCACGATGTGGGAATTCAGAAGAGAGAAGCACTTCTTCGGGGATCCCAGCTGTAAAACCTTCCTCCGTTCCGATCTGAAAACATGAGTCTTCCTTCAAGTCATAGAACTTATTTTAAACATAAGCAAATTCGTAATCTAGGTTATATTGTTAAATAACTGTAATTATAAGTTGTTCTATTTATAATTAGTTGTTAAATTTTACTTTGCATTTACTCATATTTGACAATGAATCTTTAGCCCCTTTAAATTTTAGAATCTTACTCTTACAATGAGAATGTGACTGGCAGTTGTTTATAGTGGAATTTTTTAAATTAGTATTTGTACTTCTCAGTCAGTGTTTGCTGCCCAGAGAATGTTCAAAATGATCTGTCTTATGTTAGAAGAATACTCTCAATTGGCTCCTCAAGTCTTGTGTTGAAGTTTTTTAAACAAATAATTAATATACTCATTTTAAGTAAAGATACTCTATTTGATTTTGAAACCAAAATAGAAAATGCAAACTTTTAAATCATATGAAATATGGGGAAATTTCAAACACTAAAACCAATGGAAAGTAGGCAGAAAATGGAGAATTATCCAGCATATGAATATAAAATTGTGTTTTTAAGTAATCAGTTCATGAAAAAAACTTATTGAAAATTAACGCAAAGCATATTAAAATGTGTAAATATTACTGTTCTCATGTCTTGCTCTTTATATTTTATTTTATATAGTTCTGGAGTGAATTAGTAATTAAACACATGGACTTTTTGTCAAAAAATAATTTTGTTGATATTGTAAACATGTAATTTAAAACATAGATCACTATAGTCCCTAACATTATTCAAATGTTTCCAGGAACTAAAATTTTGAAACTATGATGATATCCTGTGATCCCTAATTGGTCTTTGTGAAACAGAATGAAAGTCCGTGATTTCAGATTTACTATACCTTCAATAACCAGAATCTCAATAGAGAATATATCCCTTCTCCTTTCAAAAAATAGGTCAAATAATCCACTGTTATCAGGGAGACTTGGGTGTTTTACTTTTACTCCTGTAGTTTCTCATCTCCTGTTGCACCTGCCCCATCGTATTGTACAGTAAGAATTCATTTGAGAAAAAATGATCCTAGACAATGCGGGAGTCTCAGTCATAAAAGAAACATTAAGTCAGGTTCATTATCAGTTCCTAAAAGAGCAAAACGGGCTAGTCCATATCAAGATTTCCAACGCTGTGGGTTAAAACAAGAAGAAAGGGCTCCGTTAACCAGAGCGCCGCGTGCCGAGCGTCACGGTTACCGCAGCTCTGCTCTGACAGGGTGGAAAGTATGAGTGCTACTCCTCCACTGTGGCCAAATGGAAAGCATGCTTTTCTTTTCAAAGAAATTTCATATTTTCATGGTATTTTTAAAATAAATCCTTATTGCAAATTAGTCTGAATTTTATCATAATTGGAATTTAGAATTCCTAAGAATTAAATTTTTGATGATTTTTAAAGCTCTTCTCTACACCTGCGGCCAAAGTGAGAATTCACTGCCTGGTATCTGGGAATCTGTCCCTGTAATGGAAGCATGTCCGCAATCCAGTGGTGTCCAGTGAATAGAGAACAGCCCAGAACGTCAAACTACAAATGTTTTATATATTTTTATTCCATCTCCATCTATAAAGCGTTTGAGGCCATAATTAAATATACTTTCATTTCTTCTTTTCAAAGGTGCCTGGTAACTGCATTAGCACTGACACTAACTTCTGCTCTGTGACCTTAGACAAATCACTGCCCTCTCAGCTTCTCATCTTTACTACGGGTTGGGATTGCCAGTGGCGTTCAAACTTTTCTTAACAGCAGCACTTTTTTCCTGCTAGAGTTGCACGAGGAAACAATGAAGGAGTTCCTCCAGCAGTGTAAGTCTGGGTGCCCCACCCCAGGGCACTGTTGCAACGACCGACGAAGTTCCTTCCACCTCTGAAGCTCCATGATTCTACTTGGCTCCAATCCACCTTTGGGGACGTTACAAGGACACTGTACAATCATAGCAGTTAACTGATATACAGTAAAAATTGCTATTTACTTGAGCGCTCACCATGTACCAGTCACTATAGATATTAGCTCATTAACCCTTATGTCAACCCCAAAACTATAGGTACTCTCTTAATTTCTGTTTTTACAAGTGCTGACATTGAGGCCTAGACAGATTCGTTAATTTGCCCAAAGAGACACAGCAACTGGAAGTAACCCAGTTATCTTGCCTGCAGAGGGAGCCCCTGGCCTTTTTTTGCTCATTCATTCTGGGATATAAACTCTTATTTTTACTATACATATTTTATTCTTTGCATGCCAAGGTAAAGGTGCTATGAAAAATTAGTATCAAAATCAGTATAATTCTAGTAGCAAAACTGTTGGGGAAAGTATTTTCTCAAAGTATGATGTGTGGACCACTTGTATTATCACTTATTTTAAAAGAGCAATGATTTTGTGTTAGTCACAACTATATCCCCAGAGCCTAGAAGTTAGTAGGCATCAATAAATTTATATTGAATGAACAAATCTCCAGAAGTAGGGTTTAGGAATATATATAACAAGCATCTAAAATTTGAGAATCACTGCCCTGGTAGATCTCTCAGGTCCTCTGGAGTTCTGACATAATCAGATTTTAAGCATTACATTATAAGTTGAACACCCTTTTTCTAGTGAATTTATTTTTTCATTCAGCCATTTAACCTCCTCTAATCTCAAAAAAGAGAAAGATAACAATGATTTTCCTAAGAAAATCCCTATCTTTTCTTCAGAGCTCTCCTGTTATGCTGTCTCGGTCTCAAAATGGCCTGAAATGTGTTCTCTCATCTTCATGTTTCTGTCCTTTCCCTCAAAGCCTTGAAAGATTAAAAGAAGCAGTAGGGAGTTTATAAGCTGTGGTTCATCCCAAACATAAAATCTAATAAACACCTCCCTCCTTGCAAGGGAAACTCAGGCATCTAACCTGCAAGTTGACCCATTTGTCTTGTGGACCTTTGGATTGGATTCTTTATAAACAGACTAGTGTCATTCCAACAGAGTTGCACCAATCTATTTTTTCCTTTTAATTTTTCAAAATAGACCATTAATGAACGTTGAATCACACCATAAAATGTGCAGATATCTACTGAGGAGACGAGTTTGTGGGTTTGTTTTTTATTAAGCTTTCTTTTTCCCAAAAGATCATGCATGTGAGCAAAATCCCATGCAGTCCAAGTGTACTCATTTTGAACATGGTTTTCTCATTAGCAGTTTTTAAAAAATGGAAGCATACTTTTTATATCAAAATGAGGATGATCTCTAGATTTTACTTCAAAAGTTAATATTACAAGTAAACATATTTCCTTGAAATGAGTCAAATTAAACTGTTGATATGAACAAATCAATTTGTATTACACTAAATAGACTGTTCTGATGACCCACCGCACCCCCTTTTACTGTGTGCACTTCTCTCTTGAAGCTGTATTGTATTTTCCTGCTCCCTTTTTTTTTCCAATTTGGCAAATAACATTTAAATGACATCCAGTCACTCATGAATTAAACATGGCTACTATTACATGACTTTTGGTGCATGAAATATATGGAGGAAAAATGAGAAAGTACTAAGTTCTCCAAACATTAAAAAGAAAAACCCACTAGCTTCTCTCTTTTGTCATCGCTTTGATGGCCTGTCTTCTGTAGGCTAGAGTTGCATTTTTAATGTCTAATTGAAATCTAAATATCTTGAAGGAATGTCAAAATTTAGTATCTCTTGAATTGACCATGGGCAGACCTCTTGACTGTCCCTTATGTTTAATACCTGATTTATATCCTAAGTGAGTATTCCTATGAGAGAAAGGCATCTCCTGGTTGACATTCACCATGGGTATAATAATTTATTCTCTAGGTTTAATTCCCAGGGTTATTTTCCTTTGATTTATAGTATTTCTGATTGCCTCTTTCTGTCCTTAGGGTAATACATTGCCTGTTCTAAATACATTGTTTAACCTTAAAAGAAAAGATGTTTCAGTGAAAAGCAAATATATTTTTATGTGTTCCTTAATGTCTAAAAAAAAAATAAGTAAAGGATGCTTCTACTACATTCCAGTATTTTCCAATTCATGTTCAGTTCTACTGGCAAATGTTCATTGTGGTCTAAGAATAAATGCTTCTATACCTTAGTCCCTACTTCTTGGGCATTGATAATAAATGTTAGTGTTTTAACAAAGCTTAAGAAAGTTATTGGATCAGGAAAACACTTTTTTTCCTAAACATACCTTGAAGAAATTTAGAAAAGTTTTCTTTTAACACCAGTTTACATATTTTTCAACAACTGCAAGTAATATAACCAGCAATGCTATGAATATATGCTCTGGTTTTTTGTTTCAGCTTCAAGGGGAATTCCTGGCATTTCAAGTGAATTTAAATTTCATTAGTACATTATAGTGAAGGATCTGCACCTATGACCACATCAGACCGCCATCTGTTGAAGACGGTCCAAATTCTTTGTAGTGTGCAATTTTTGGTAATATTTTATTAAACAGCTTTAAGAAATTGAATCATGATAGATAAATCCTGACAGCATTTTTATACAATCTTGTTAGAAATTATGTGAAAGATGTATTAGTTAAAGCTAAGAGGAATGCAGTATTTAGCATAGATTTTTCAGGACTCTACCCTCTGTTGAGCATTTCCTGATTCTTTTTTGCTTTCCTTTGTTTTCCAAACCAATTGTTTCTGCACAAAACAACAAAGTTCCTTTGAAAAAATTCCTGAGTAAACTGTTCCTAGACAAAAAAGAGTAAAGCTGAATTACTATATTTCTCTGAATATAGTTCAATTTTTAATTCATTCAGTTTGTGAATCAGCCTGATAGATCACAAGCTATTTATGTTTTTAAAATATGTCATTGAATGAGTATATCATGCAAATGTTAATTCCATCTCAGTTCAGTTGTATATTATTTCATTAACATTTTCATCTCTTCTTTTTCCCCCCCCTTTGGCAAAACAAATGTTTGGTGTTTTCATACATCATTACTTCAAAATATTTTAAATAATGCACCAAATGACTCATTTGGGATCAATGTCCCAAAGTCCGAAGCCAGATTGTTTTCTTTTCCTAGGAGATGCTAAAACAGTAATTCTTACAGCTCTGTTGCTTTTGCAGACCAGTATTTAGTTTTGCTTTATTAAATGGATACACATGAAAGGGATCGGCTCTTGTCTGCTCTCTCTCACTCTAAGGGAGTAGGAATATCGCTGCTGAATAATTTTTCTTGAAAAAGCCAAGTGTTGGTATGATGATACACGGATCATATCTATGAGCAAGGTCTTCACTACAGGGCAAGCAATCATTCCTAGAGCTGGCTTTTTAAACTATTTTAATATTATTGGGCTACAATATAAAAAGAACTTTTTAAATTCTTTACTTTGTATAGGGAAAGATCTGTATGAATGAAATGATCGAATTTTAATTTTCATGCCTACACAGTGCCAACGTAAGGCATGATTTTTTTTTAACAATTAGAGAAACTAGGAAACAAATCTCAAAGAAATGTCGTGTTTGTAAAGGTAATACAATTCAGTCAATTGTCTTTCTTAAGGAAAATGCTATTAGGTGTATACTATACTTTGAGTTGGCGGTAGCCTTTATTTAGCGTTCTCCATGATCTTTGAAGCAAACATAAGCTGAAGTTGTGACCTTGTTACAGGGTATATAATTTCACAAAATGCCTTGGGCATGAAGTATTTATAAAAGGAATTGTGGGTTAAAATACTCAAGTATGCTTTTTAAAATTTAGCTGAAATGTCGACGCCTGTCTCTTTTTCCTTCTGTGCAATTCAGCAGAGAATACTTGATTCTCGTAGCCATTACCTTTGTCTGTGATGAAAACTTCAACTGCTCTGTGCTCGAGACCAAACCAGCCAAAGCAGCAGCGACTTGCTCCGTCTCAGGCCGCGCGAAGCGCTCTGTTGCTCAGTGGTGACGCGAAGGTGCAGCACTGACTTATTGGAGATAATCATGAGAACATTTTAACGTTACTTGCCTTATAAGTTAGGAAAGGTGTATCATTTTTTTGTAAATAATGATTTTTACAGTTTTTTCTTTCATGACTTTTCCAATCACCCACTTCACAGAATCCTGAATATTCCGTTATTTATCGCGGCACATTACTGCAACTAGGGTTCCCAGTTTCAGAACAGAGTTTCATTATACGTGTGAACAAGAAGAAATATCTGAGTGATTGTTTAAATGTGATTTTTTTTCCCCTGAAAAATAAATGAAAAACATAAAAATAAATTCAGCTGTGAACCTCTTTTATTACCAGCCTCTTAAAATTTTGCTCACATTTCTAGAAAACTTTATTGCAGGTTTAGGGTGGGCAAGGTCAGAAAAAGGCCTGGCACCGAGCGAGGGCTTTGGAGCGGGACAAATCCCAGCTCTATAATGTAACGATGGACTTGAGCATGTTACTCAGTGATTCTTCATTTCCTTATCTATAAAAAGGAGGCCCCGGGGAGCCCAGCTGGTTAGAGTGTCATGCCCACATGCCAGTGGGTTTGGGCATCTGTCAGGGCGCATACAAGAAGCAACCAACCAAAGAAGGCAAAAATAAGTGGAACAACAAATCGATGTTTCTCTCTCTCCTCTCTCCACTGCCCCTCCTCTCTCTAAAATAAATTTATAAAAAAGAATAGTTACTAATGTCCCATTGTCATAGGGTCATTGAACAGATGAGATAATCGTTATCCGTCCCCTACCCCTTCTTACCTAGTGCATGGTAGATATTCAATAGCCCTTTCCCGGTTTTATGTGAATAGGCCTGAAAGGGGCCAGAAAACGCGAATGTTCTTTCTCAGACACTCTCACAACCGCGGGGCCCCACTGCTCTCAGTGTGTGGCCATTGCCAGCCAATCCCAACTGCGCTGAGCACTCCCGGGGACACGGCCAGGAAGACGGCTTCATTCGCACCTCCAATGCCTGCGCCCTGCGGAGGGCCCGCGAGTCCGGTCCCGTTTGCTTTGGCTGGGGAGGGGCGCCGCGTTCGGAAGGGGATCGCTCTTCAGGAGGGAGGGTCAGTTTCGTGTCAGGCGGGTCCTCAGGCCCCAGCCAGCTCCATCTGGGAGCTGCCCGCACGGTCGGGCGCTGGGCGGCGCAGCGCGGGGGGGGCGGGCCCGCGAGCCCCAGGCCGCCCTGGGCGCGCTGCTCAGCACCCGGGAACCCCAAGTGTCTAAGCCTGCGAAGGGAGAGCAGCCCGCTTGACAGCGCTGTTGGGAAGGCTAAATAAAGCTAAAGCTGCTCGTAAATGTAAGTGCTCAATAAAGCGCCGCTACTATCAGCCAGCTGCGCCCGGGAAGGGGGTGGGGAGCGGCGGGGGGAGGGGGGGCTGCTTTCCTTTCCCCTTGGGCCTCGGATTCCCGACCCTAGGAGACCGCAGCATTTTCTGCTCCTGCCCTGACCTCTGAGGGCAAAGGAACTGCACGGGGCTCTTCGGGCTGCATGTCGCGCCCCGGGTGGCCCCTGGACACCGCGCGCTCCAGGCCCCGCCAGCTCGCGGCGGCCCCTCCGCGCGGCGACCGTGGGGTCCCCGACAGCCGGGAGGGGGGCGTCTGTTTGGAGGGTGTCACCTTGGAGACGGGCCGCGGAGCCCCCGGGAGCGAGGGCGCGGGGGGGAGGGGCGGGGGGGAGGGGCTCGCGGCCCCGGGGCGGGCGGCGGGCGCGGAGCCCCGAGCGCCCTGCGGCTGGTAGGCGCGCCTTCCCCTCACCTTCTCGCAGCGTCGGGGTGCGACGGAGACGAGGGCGCGATGCCAGTTCGAGCCCCGCGGGGACTGAGGAGCGGGGCCCCGGCCGAGAAATGGCTGCCTGCGCGGCCGCGAGCCCCGGCCGCCCCGCTCGCCCCCCCCCCCCAACCTGTGAGATGCGGGGCTGGAGGCGGGCCCTGGCCTCTGGTCGCCCCGCACCTGCCCGCCCGCCTGCGCTTTGCGGGGCGCCCGGGCGGAGCTGCCGGCCCGCGGGCTCCTGGGGCGGGGGGCCACCCGGGGGCGCCTGCAGGCTCCAGCGCGGGCCTGGGGGCAGCGCGGGGAGCGCGGGACAGACGGACGGACGGAGGTCTGTCTGCGTCCCTTCGGGTAGGAACCTGAATGGCGCGATTAATCAGTCTCAGTGTGCCCTGTCCACACACGGAGACACTCGCCCAGGCACGTGGGCACACACACGCTCACACATTCACACACGCGCACACACTCACGTCCACAGCTGCTAATGCTCATACATGCAGGCACACACACATGCTCACACAGCTCCACATACGTGCAGGACGTAGACGCATCATACGCAAGGCTCACACAAAGGCACGCGCTCGGGGACCCGCAGGGAGTCACCCGTTCACACCGATACACACCCGGAGGTGCACCCGGTACGCACGGCGCGCGCCTCCACTCACGGACACGCTCTCGCTGGGACACACAGCCTCACGCACTCATGGGGACGCGAGCACTCACACACATGCCCAGAGAGAAAAACACTCTCAGGCACACACACAAAGATGCCCACACTCAGGTGTCCACTCACCACAGGCACGCAGGCACACACACATGCACCACAGCCTCCCTTCCCAGTGCACAGGGCACCTCGGCCATAGCTGTGTGCCCGTCAGTACCCTTTGTCTCTGCCCTGACAGTGGTCACAGTGGGTTTCGGGTGTGTTCCTGTCGCCCGGCCCTCAGCTGCCAGCTCCTTGAAGGCAGCAACTGTTTCAGTTCTGCTTGAGTGTCTAGCACAGTGTCTCCTTGCTGGGGCTCTCAGATTTACAGATTATAAAATAATTTAAATGAATTGCTAAATTTGTATGTAGGCAACAGGACAGCAGAGTCAGACTCTAAGTTCTGGGAGGTCCGTTCCTACTACCAGCTTTTATTTACTTATCTTTTAATATATTTTATTGATTTCAGGGAGAGGAAGCAAGAGGGAGAGATAGAAACATCAGTGATGTGAGAGTCATTGACAGGCCACCTCCTAATCAAACCTCGATCTCCTGGGTCATAGGCAGATGCTCAACTGCTGAGCCACACCTGCTGGGCCCTGTCACCAGCTTTAAACAAGCATTTGTGAGAAGGAGGTAAGTGTTCCAATAAATTACCGAGTTAAAAGTTAAGTTCTGTTTGCTCTTTACAAAGTAAATCATGGTTGCTTGAAAAAAGTGCCCTTTGGGGAAGACAATTTTAATTTTTAAAGTAACAGCAGCAACAACAAATATTAATTAGCAAACTTTCATCAAGAGTAAACGGGGAGCCCGGCCGGGCGTGGCTCAGCGGTTGAGCGTCGACCTGGGATCCAGGCGATCAGGGTTTGATTCCCGGTCAGGGCACATGCCCGGGTTGCGGGCTCGATCAATGACTCTCTCATCATTGATGTTTCTACCTGTCTCTCCCTCTCTTTTCCTCTCTCTGAAATCAATAAAGATAAAAAATAAAAATAAATAAAAAGTAAACGGGGAGGCAATAAAAAATACTGCTTTCTGTGCTAGCTAGTTTGGCTCAGTGGTTAGAGCGTTGGCCCGTGGACTGAAGGGTCCCGGGTTCAATTCCTGCCAAGGGCATGTACCTTGTTTGCAGGTTTGATCCCCAGCCCTGGTCAGAGTGTGTTCAGGAGGCAACCAATCGATGTGTGTCTCTCTCTCTCCCTTCCACTCTCTCTGAAAAGCAGTGGAAAAAATATCCTCAGGTGAGGATTAAAAATAATAATAAAAGAAAATAAAAAGTACTGCTTTCTGGTGTGAGATAATATCTTTCTTCTACACGTGGCTATCTTTTCTCAGTAACCTTAACCTCTTCTGCAGTTAAGCAATTTGCTGCAATTTAATATCTGCTTATGTGAAGTAAGTATACTATTGCATAAATAAAAGGCTATCAGGGTTATTATATTTCCAGTTGTACTGACCAGAATAACAGCATACATTAAAAATCACTCTTAAGGCAACCCCACTTCTCTGCAAAAATGGTAGTAAAAGCATCTATGTACTTTATTTAGAATGAATCTCTGTGTTATACTACAATGTTTTCAGATCTTTCATCTGCTGTTTTAGGAAAAGTTTTCTTCCATAGGTTATGATGACGTCAGACATTGCTAACGACCGAATGGCTCATTCATTGAAGAAAAGGGGGGAGCATGTCTTCTCTAAGTAGTCATGAATTCCGGCCGAAGGAACTTTATGGGCGCATCAAAGAGTAACTGAATGTCTAATAACTTAAATTCAGTTATTGAATAGTCAGGTTCATAATGTTTATGAAGAGAAAAGGAAACATTTCCTTTAGGAATTAAAAAGAGAGAAAATGGACAAGTACAAGGTTCAGGTGTGATATAAGATCAACATAGATTTAATCCTATAATCTTGATTTTTATGCCTACAGTCTTCTACAGTAGCATCTAATGCTTAACACTGATCCCTGGGCATAATGGATATCCAAAGAGCCTTCTGAATTGTGAAAGGAAGATAGAATTTATAGTCAGTATAATTATTGTTAACAGTTATTAGGGTTGGCTGTTTTTATTTAAATTGTGTTTTCATTCTAATGTAATTTTATGTTTGTTTTTAAAGAAACATGTTAAGCTGGATCTTACTATCTCGCTATCATAACTGTTAACACATCACATTTCTTTCTATACATACCTACGTGGTTGACATCATACTTTGTATTCCACTTAAATAATTAATAGTAATAAGGGCGATAATAGCTGACATTTATTAAGCCCTCACTATGACCTCACTTAATTCTCATAGAAGCTCTATTTCAGGGGGTGGCAAACTATGGTCTAAGGGCCAAATTCAACCTGCCATGTGCTTTTGTTATGGCCATAGCTAAGTATGGTTATTATATGGTTGAAAAAAAACATCAAAAGGAGGTAATATTTTTTTGTTATGTAAAAATTATAAGAAACTCAAATTTCAGTATCCATAAGTAAATGTTTATTGGAACATATCCATCCCTTTTCGTATATGTATTGCCTCTGGCTGCTTTTACACTAGAACTACGGAGTTGAGTAGTTGCGATGGAAGCTATAGGTCCCACGAAGCCAAAAAACAATTGCTGTGTGGAATTTTACAGAGAAGTTTGCCAACCTCTGCTCTATAAGATAGATGCTATATCATCTCCAATTTACGAATGAAGAAACAGGTGCTTAGAGAGGCTGAGCCTCCAAAACTGCAGAATTGAGAAATGGCAAAATGGGCTTCTGTTTAGAGTCAAGTATTCTCATCCTCTGGAAACTGGTCATTTATGTGTGACTCGCATTAACGAAACTCTTCTGTTCATTCACCAGAACCTTCTGTTTCCCATCCTTGGGTAAGAGCAGGTATTTACAATGACATCTTTCGTGTTGGAAGCTCAGGCTTTGGCAGCCTTTGAACAATATTTGAACAGATGTGCTGCTCTCATGTTCTTAAAATGGAAATTGAAACCCGAGGTTAAGTTACTTTCCCAGGATCATATGACATAATATCCAGGCTTATTATCTCCAAGTCCAGTAGTTCAACTAGTAGGCGAGGCCTAAGGTTGGTGACAAAAGAGTCTCTTTTGCCACAAACCAAAATTACGGCAATGTCATGTTACGAGAACTTTGAGCATGGATCCCACAGCTCTGCCCTTGAACCCACTGGCAGCATCTAACACACTGTATTCTTGCAGTTATTCATTTATTCAGGGTTCACTGAGCTTCTGTGTGACTCATTGTGCCACGTTAGGCATATAAAGGTGCTTAACTGTAGGGTCGACTCTGGAGAAGCTTGTTATTCAAGTAAACTAAATGCCACCTGGTGAGGATTTATTGAAATAACACGTGGAAATGCCTGCGATGGTTCTTGGCATGCCCAAGGACAGAGCAAGTACAGTATTAACTGCTATGATTACATAGAACTTTGGAATCCAGCTAGGCCTGAGTTTGAATCTCAGATATTCTGCTTCACCAGCTACCATTTAATATTTTTTAAGTCTTACTGGGTTATCTATAAAATGATCATAACAATAGCGCATTTTGTTTATTCACTGGACAAATTTTTGTTGCCTAGGGTCTGGGCATTGTGATAGATGCTGAACATGCAGTGGTGAGCAAAACAGACTGTCCCTGGACTCATGACATTGCTCTGGCCGAGATCGTGACTTTCACAGTGCTGATTAGTGTTCAGTCCTCAGGCCCTGCTTGACCTCTCAACAACATTTGGCACTGTTTGCCACTCCTTTCTCCTGGAAACACTTTCTTCACCTGGCTTCAGGACGCACACTCTCCTCTTTTCCTTCTACCTGACTGGCTCCCCCTTCTCAGCCTTCTTGGCTGGTCTACCCTTCTCTCCCCAGTTTCTTAATGGAGAATTGCCTTAGGGAGCCGTCCCTTGTCCCCCCCCTCCCCCCCTTGTCCTCCTCTTATCCCCTCAGGAATCACCTCCAGTCTGGTGCCAGACATGGTGTTATGTCCCCAGATGTGTATCTGCAGCCCAGGCTCATATATCTAACTGCCTAGTGACCTGTCACTTCAGTACCTAGTAGACATCTCAGTCTCAACATTCTCACAGCTTAACTCTTCATCTAACTACCCTCCTTCCCATTTATCAGGAAATTCTACCAGATCAACTTTGAAAATACATCCAGAACCCAACTTCTTACCGTTACCCTCGCCTGCTGCCATCCCGGTCTCGGTCACTGCATTTATCAGCTTGAGCTGCTATAACAAAATTGCATAGGTTGGGTGGCTTAAACCATAGGAATTTATTTTCTCACAGTTTTGGAGGTTGGAAGTCGGAAATCAGGGTGCCAGCATGGTCAGGTTTGGGTGAGGGCCTGCTCCGTGGCTTGCAGACGGCCGCCTTCTCACGGTGCCCTCACGTGGCCGAGAGAGAACCCTGGCGTCTCTTCTTTCCTGAGGACCCAGTCCTGCCTGCTCAGGGCTTCACACTTACGACCTCATTTAACCTTAATCACTTTAAATTTAAAGGCCCTGTTTCCAATACATGGGGGGTTGAGGCCTCAGCATATGAATCTGGGGGAGGTGCTATTTAGTCCATAGCAGTTGCTATCCTCCCTAACCTGGATTACGTTAAAGCTTTCTAACTGGTCACCTAGTTTGTATTCATGCCAACCTACAGTCTATCCTCATCACCACAGTTGAAGTGATCGTTGTAAAATATAAAGTGAACCTTACTATTTCTCTGCTCAAGACTCTCTGCAGGCTCCTGCTTTATCAGAGTAAAAGCCAAGGTTCTACAAACGCCCACAAAGTGCCACATGATCGGGCTACCTGACACCTTGGTAACCTCATCTTTTGCAGCCTCCCGCTTGCTCCCTCCACCCCAGCTACTCTGGTCTTTATGCATTTCTTCAAAGACACCAGGCAGCCTCCTGTCTCAAAGCCTGTGCGTGTGCCCTTCCCTCTCCCTGACACACTCGTCCCTCAGACCTCCACATGGCTCATTTCCTCACCTCCTTCAATTCCTTGCTCACTGAGGCCTATCTTGACCATTCTGTTTAAAATTACAAACAGCACCCTCCCCCCATCCACTGACGAGCTCCCTTAACTAAGCTCTCCTTTCCCTTGTAGCAGTTATCACCTCCTAACATAATAGATAATTTACTCATTTAGTATTTTATTGTCTATTGTCTGTCTCTTCTCACTAAGTTCCATGAAGGCAGAGATCTTAGTCATTTTCACTGTTGTATCCCAAGGACCCAGAATAGTGCAGTCACGTAGCAGTGACTCAGTGACTATTTTTTGACAGTTGAATGGATAATTATTGCATTATACTAGTTTCTGAACAAGCAAGTTCTTTTGCTCACAAACAGGTTAGGTTCACGGGTTTAATATGTGTGTTAATTCTAGGGTGACTAAGGGCTTTTATCGTGTAGACATAAGATGCATTTACAGCAAATGGAAAAGTGCTTACTCAAATTTGTAAAATAAGGTATCCTTTTATCTCTTTGTTGAAACATTCCATTGTGCATCTATTTTTTAAAAATTAAAAAACACTTTCATTTGTGTTGAAAATCTGTAAAGAGAGATCACACTTCTTGATGATCTCCGTAGGATTGTCCGTAGGACTGCGGCACCCACACTCTCAGCCTCACCCCCCTGATGATTGCCAAGGGCTGTGCAACATTGAAACTATGCATTCATTCAGGGGCTTCAACAGAAGTTTCATCAGCAGCCCTTGACCTTAACCTTACCTCTTCTTGGGTGAACATTAGTTCAGTGGACTTTAGACGCTCTGGTTTTCTATCTGTATACTTAAAATTGTTCTATTTTGTCAGTTGCCTTTCCTAGGTTATCTTCAATCCACATCAGAGCTAGACTTTCACAGGTCACATGGTTCACTCTTTGTCCTTGAGAATCATTTCTCCTCTTAAAAAATGTATTTCACAAGAACATGTATCATGTCATTTTCCTCTCCTCTTTTGTTTCTGAAAATATCTTGATTTTTGTTTACATTATAACTTTTCTCATACCAGTAAGATGGGGTCAATGTAAATAAAATATCTTAAAACTACGTAAAAATCCAGCAAACTTGCTGTAAATTAAATGGCCATAAAACTAAATTACCTTACCAGGCAATTTATACCCTCTACTGATGGGGGAAGAGTAACTATGCTTTTCCTTTTAAACATAACATACATAAAATTATCCATAGAAGCTTTGAGGAGGAAAGTTCCCAAGTAAGTGCGTTGGGATGCATATTTTATCTTGTTTTCTACATCTTATTTCTTAAGCATTGGGGGTTCTAATTTTTCTTTGTATTGCTGTTACTTCCCACTTTGCCTGCCACATTCTGGGCGGGGAATATTTGTTGAAAGAATGAAGAGAAAAAAGTACAAATTTATACCCGGGAGCCTTCTTTTTCTCTGTGGGCTCTGAAATTTCCCCACTAGGAGGCAGCACATGACTTTAATAACAAATTTAAGGGAAAAAGTCCTGCTTAAATACCATTCAAAATATGGCAGTTCCAGATATTTCAAGGTAACAAACGGAAGAGATGATATTCTGATCTTCTTAATCTACTAAAGTAATGGCTCTAAGGCTTTCTGCACATTCAAATATTATGTCTTACTGCAGTTTCAAAATATTTAAGTAATAATGGTAGTGAAAATATCTGGGAATGAATTCTCAGTGAAAATTACATGATATTTGTGGCTAGTGAGATTTAATCGAAATAATTGTTTCTATCTCTAACAGCCAAAACAATAAGACATGCCTTGCTTTTATTCTGTGTAATTCATGGAATGCTCAGCAAACAAATTTGTAAGATGTTTTCAGGAAACCTGAATTTCATAGAAGATTAAATTAATTACAACTCTAACTATTTGATTTTTTGTCCCTTTTTTGTGTAATTAGAACACTGGCTGTTGGGTTAGTTAACATGGGACGTTTCCAGTCAATCAAGTACAAGATAGAAGGGTTACTTTTGCTACTGTGGACCAATTTTATGCAGCTTATTTCTGCATCCAGATTAATTTTCAAGTCTGTCTTCATCAATTGTACATGTGATTCTAAGTATTAACTGAAATTTGCACTGGGTTACAAATTGTTACTCTTCTTCTAGAGTAATGTTAGTTGATTTGTGCTATGCTTTCACCAGTTTACGTGAGACTTACCAGTAATCTACCTTTCTTTCTAAAACTTTACATCTCTTATATATATTTTGCCAATTGAAATGTCTTTCTCCATTAATGCCAAGAAGCTGATGATAAACACATAAACAGCAAGATCATTTTTCACATTTAAAAAATGAAATCAACTGCAGCATTCCCTTTGCAATGAGATCATGACTCTGAAGAGTTAGTATTATACACTAGGGAAAGTCTGCTCATAGACGGCTGAAATTCATCCACTTGGAATGTTGTGACATATACTCAATAAATTTATTGTGCTGTGTATGCAGAACTGATAATTAAGCTTTCTCTTCAAGCATCTCATGTTTTTAATCTTTGAAAATTACCAAGGGCTTGAGTAAAGCTGTTTATCAAAAGAAAATATGTATGTTCCTGGCCAAGTAGCTCAGTTGATTAGAGCATCATCCGGATACACCAAGGTTTGGGGTTCAATCTCCAGTTGGGGCTCATACAAGAATCAGCTAATGAATGCGCAAATAAGTGGAACAACAAAATTGATGTTTCTCTATCTTTCTTTTCTCTTTCTAAAAATTAATAAATAAATAAAAAGAAAATATGTGTTTTTATAAGTCAATATCCTGAATTAATATTGGTAATTTCCAATTTTCAAATATAGGATCTCTTTTATTTATTTATTTTAACATTTTTTTAAACATTTAAAAAAAAATGTCTTTACTGATTTCAGAGAGAGGAAGGGAGAGGGAGAGAGAGAGATAGAAACATCAATGATGAGAGAGTCATTGACCAGCTGCCTCCCGCAGGCCCCCGACTGAGGATCGAGCCCGCAACCCGGGCATGTGCCCTGACCGGGAATCAAACCTCAATCTCCTGGATCCTAGGTCGATGCTCAACTGCTGAGCCACGCGCAGCCAGGCAGGATCTCTTTTATTTCTAAAAATTCACTGAGTTCGTAACCTGGTTTAATGTCAATTGCCCAGATTTCAAGCATTTTTAATATTTTATCTTTTTTCAAGGAATAAATATCTTCCTTTTTCTGTTTTTTCTGTTCCCCTTATTCTTCTCTTTACTCTTCTCTCTCCTTTTTTTCAACCCACCTTTTTCGAGTGTGTACCTATCAGGTTTCAGTTTCAAAAGTTACCATAAACAGAGTTTTTAAAAAAGAATAATTTTTCTATAATTTTTCATGAAGTTGTAGTCTTGGATTATACAGGGTCGGCCACCCAAGGCACAGAAATTGGTAGCCTAACCAACTATTTTCCTTCTGTGCGATAAGCGATGCCAGGTTTCCAGCAAAATGTCTGAAACATCACACCCCAAAGCCCTGTCTCCTCCACAAAACTAACTCCAAGTTTTGTTTCTTTTACTTTCAGCATCCTACTTCCAAGAAACAAACTCTGTATCAGAATTTGAATCAGTTATAGCTACGGCTTTTTATAATAATATATTTTTTAAAAAACCACAAAAACTGTAGCTTAAACAAAATAGAAATATATTTTTCTCTTACATAAATAGTATGGAGGGAAGCAGTTCAGGGGCCTAGACATCTATTTTTCTGGTCCATAATCGATAAAATTGTCTCAAGGCCCAGGATAGCTGCTGAGCTCTTCCCATCGTATCCATATTCCAGTCATCATGAAGGGCACAAACTTCTACTTACATTATAAGCCACAAGGCCCCCATAGCACCAAAGAAGTCCAAGAACTTGTCTTTAATTTAGAGAGAAACATTCCCACAAACTTAAGGCTCTGTTACCAAGGAAGAAAGAAAGAACAACATTGGAAAGCAAATAGCAGTCCCTGCCACGATGGTCACTACAATCTCCGTTACGATAGTGGAGTAATGGAAACAACCTAAATGTCCTGGAGAATAAACAGTTACATAAAATGTAGCATGTTCATATATTAAATATTCTCTTGGTATTTCAAATATTGATGTAGATAACTATTTATTTACATAGAAAGTTATTTACAATACATTTGAATGGAAAAACAACTCAGCATCTATAATGTGACCGTGTATGTAAAATCAGGTCTGAAAAGATTTTTTTAATGTTAAAATGGTTAGATAACCACTGGGGTTAGTACTTTTTTGTGTAATTTTACTTTGCTCTTTATACTTTTCTACGTGTTTTGAACTTTTTAGAATGACCATACACATGATTACCATGGAAATAAAAAGACAATGAATGAAATCATCTTCAGTAAATAAAAAAAGTCACTGCGAAACTTTCTATTTGCACATAGTCTTCAGCCAGTGGGGTTTTGGGGCTTCCCTATGGCACCAGTTTCATACTGAAAATATTGTAAACTGCCCTAAATATCAATTTTTAAGTAACGTGGCAATAGCAAACAATAGTGAGGACTGTTTGTAAAAATCCTTGTTTGCTTTCTTGCCTTAGACTCTAACTCTGGCAAATCTGGGTTTTGTACCAACTCTGCTTCTCTTTCTATGAGTTTTTAGTATGGTATTCAGTAGAAAAGAAATGGGGTTTTTGTTAATACCTTCTTACGTGTGACATCTTAATTGCAGTAGTTAACTTTCTCAGGTAGTCATTACCCCTGTTTTCATTCCGTCAGATACAATCAGACGTGAGACTTTGTCACTGAGGTGAATAGCACGTTTGAAATAAGTCTGCCTGTCCTATATGTGTGAAAGTAAGCCTTTTTCATTGTTCCCTGTATCTCTGAAATGGGTAGAATGGTGACTCTTTTACTTACTCAAAAGACCATTGTGAAGGTAAGATAAGGTCATCACAGGAAATGTTTTGCAGAGTTAAATGTCGCCTTCATAACATGGGGACAGGCTGGCTTATCTCAGAATCAAGGGGCTTCTGCAGCGCTAAGCAGGAGCTGTCTTCTTTGGAACTGCCCACAACACCTGCAGCCATGGAGCTGAACAGGTTGGTTGCTACTTCAAAAGGCAGCAAAAAATTGAGGACAGCAGGTGTTACAAGAATAAAGCCTAAATCACTAATCCAGAAATCCGTCGTGAAAAAGCAGCCATAACGTCTTGCATTGCCTTCCTGGGCTGGGTGGGTAAACCTTCATTTATTGTGTAAATGGTATTGTATTAAAGGATTTTAAAAAAAATAGATTAGCCATGACTTTCTTAAAATATCACTTTGCAAGAAGCTCGCTAATGCCACACAGCTGAGAATTAAGTATTTTAAACTCCTCATGGAAGAAAGAAAAAAAATCCCCAACGATTAAGGACAAATATCTATTTTTCATTTAATTAAAGCAAACACATAGCCTGCTTATAAAAGTGGTCACTCTGAAAACACACACACACACACACACACACACACACACACACACACACTTTTGTCATCTCCTTTGAAATGACACCTGGCTTAACTTCCATTTTCACAGGTGGAGAGAATTGGGGGTAGAGCATTCTGAGACTGCCATTAGTGACAGTTGGATTTCCTCTGAATTAAGTTGAATTAAGTAGTGCCTGAGGGACACTGGGGGCTCCTCTTGGGTTGGGCCTCCTGTTCAGCACCTGGATAAGCTTATATCGCCTCGGTAACCGAGCCAACCCCTTTCTTAACGTTGAAAAGGGTGATTGACACTTATTGATTTACGATAGTTCGGGTGAATTGTGGTTTCTCTCACCATGTAGATGAGTTTCCCATTTTTCTTTTTCCTACTAAAGGGACTTGTGAGGTGCATATACTAAGAGTGCACCCTTTATAACCCCCCATGTATACGTAGAGTTGTTTCCCAACGTTTTAAGCTTTCTCATACATTGCCCAGGCCCTTTTGTGAGCTTTGTCCGCTTTGAGGAGAGCCGGAGATGCCCCGCGGACAGACCAACCGTGAACTTTCTTAATAATCAGGTGCCCCAGGCACCGCACTGGGCTGCAGGCACTATATTGAGATCTGCTCCAAGTAACTTCTTACACCCTAATGTTCCCATCTCTCAAATGTTTTGGACTTTAAATATGCCACCGGGATATTTACATGGGACTTGCTTGAAATTTTTTAGAGAAAATTTTACCTTTGTAACATTTTTGCTGAAAGCAACCTTGTGTTTTGTTATTATTGTTGCAATAACTACTGGTGCTTGTTTCCTCCCTTGCTTTCAGCTTGTGAGTACTGTGCCTACGTGGATGAACGCAGCCGGCCTGGCGCTGCCTCCCAACCCAAGGCTCGGATGGAAAACTCCTATCAGCTGGGTGTGTTCTTTTATCACTCGCTTCTATTTTAAACTTCTAATTTTGTGAATGATATTTACTTAAACTAATATCTAATAACTTGGCATTATTGTCAATGCTAGTACAGTATAAGAGATCTTCATTAACCGAGTGATTTGATGCTGCTTTAATTTCTTTTCTATTGTGTGTGTGTGTGTGTGTGTGTGTGTGTGTGTGTGAGATCACCCCAAACTTCATTACTTAGCAGTAGAGCTCTACGATTCCAGCTCTGCAGTACCAAGGCCGCGGTTCTTCATGTGCTGGGGGCCAAGGCGTCTCCCTGGGGAGCAGTATGGCTCCAGGTAGATAGCTGGACAGAGGGACCTTGGCAAGACATGGGGACAAGCTTTTCTCAAGGAGAATCTCAGGGGATACCTCCTCATCATGGCCCTATCCTGGACCTGGGCGGATCTTTAGACACTCAACACCTGATGCTGCTTTAATTTCTTCCTCTGCAAACTGGGACCAACTCCCATCGCCTACTTTTCTTTATCTGTGTTTCCTAAACACCCAACAATTCACCGAGTGGTGCTGATGAATATTATGTGTACTGAATTAAGAAATTCACTGAGTATTTGGGGGGTTATCTTGTGGAGTTATTTTATATACACTTGAAGTGTGTATATAAAATATGAAATAAAAGATATGCATTAAAGTCCTGTCCAACAAAACCAACCCATGCTGTTGACAGGTGGAGAAAAAGCCTTCAAGGCAAAGGCAAATGCTTTCTGGTCCCCTGTTGACAGAGATGTTTATCCCTCACACTGAGGTTTTAGATCTTTGAAAACAAAGATCTTTGCACCTGCCCCTATACTCCCAGTGGAGTCCACAGTGAATATCTTTTCCCATTCATGTTTCCTCTTAGACATGCTTGTTTTCTCTCGATGCGTGTCTGCCCACTATTATCTGAATCCATATATAATTACTGCTAGATAGAAATTCCACAGAGGCTTACCAGTGACCAAAGGAAGACCCTACGGGCCGGAGCAGTTCCATCTGTGCATTAACCTCAAGAAAATTATAGACCATCAGCACATCCCATTAGGCCTTGTAGCCGGTTTTCTACAGTAATCCCCAAGACTTCATGGATTACAGGCTCCATAATTAGTCGGTCTACTGGTATTTTCATAGTGCTATGGTAGGCAACTAATATTCCTGCCATCCAATATACTTTTATATTTCTTCTGGTAACCCTTACCCAGTTTTTTTTAGGGGGGGGAGGGGGGCACGGCATCATTACCACTTTGGGTCCATAACATTCTGCTGAAGCTGACACTAGCCTCAGAGATGCAACAGTGACTGGTTCTGGGATGGCATAGAACCCTTTGATTGGTCAAACCAAATCAAAGCCTTGATATTCAATGCAGAAAATGTTGTTTGAGCTGTTGAAGAAGCAGATCAGGCCCTGAAACCTGGAGGAATACAGGGGTTAAGGCAGCTTTGGCTATCTTGCCCTCACATGAAGCTGAGACCAAGAGAGAACTAAAAATGTCACCTAAACCCAAAGTACTTTTAGACTAGGTTTTCACCCACTTATAACTAAAAGATCTGAGCCGTTCTGTGCCTATGACCTTGGGCCCTGCATACTGAAAGGGTTCAAATCAGATTTCAGCAAGATAAAGGAGTCGAAATATGAAGCCCCTGTGTTTCTTCTTCATAGGATATATTATTTGCATAACTTATTCAAATAAATGAATTAAGTCATTTTATCAGTTTTAGAAATCCTGGATGTTGAACCAAGTTAGAAAAGTAATTTTCCAAATACCATAGTGTGTGTGTGTGTATGTGTGTGTGTGTAATATATAACATATAACATATATAATATATAAAACATAATATATAGTATTTTTCATATTTTCTTGCAAAAAGTCATGTGAATTATTCTTTTATAATTAAAGTCTTTTATGCTTGACAGTCCATTTTTTAAACATACAACTAGTCAGCTTATTAAAATAAAAAATGTATTTCTACTTCTACTTATTTCTGGGTTTATTTTGCATCTGAAAGGTGCTCTGTGAGTCTCTGGTAAAGATCTTCTCACAACTACAAAATGCAATACTGACCAGAATAGTAGGGTGGGGGGAATCAATCACCAGCATCACTGTGTTTAATTTTTCATTCTATCCAATAATATTTGTATCCTCTAAACATATCTTAAATGTTGAGCATGTTTGTACTCCCTTTATCTGAGTGATTACAGCTACCAAGGATGAGTTGAAACATGAATGCAAATTAATGAAAGGAAAAAAGGGAATGGAAAAAAATGAAAGTATATTTCTTGTAATAAAACACTTTTTACATTTGCTCATTAATTAATTACTGAACATGCATATAGAAAAAAATAGAGGCTATAGGATCCAAAGTATCTGAATTCGAATACTAATTTTGCCAAATCCTAAATAAATGATATTCGAGCAAGGAATTCAGAATCCTTGAATCTCAGCTTCCTCATCTGTAAACAGGGATAACAGTCCACACATTATAGGGCTACAATGCGAATTAAATGAAGTGATGTGTTTAAATTGCTTCTCCATTCATTGTGTTATTGCTTCTCAAAATGACTGGCTCTAAGACTTTACCTTGGATCACTGAGAAGAAAAGCCTTCTATGAGATCCGGTAGAGTTTCCTATTAATTATGGAATGAGTTCTCCACAGACTTTTTTTGGAGCAGTGATTGAAGACGCACTTGATTCTTTAAAGACACTGACGGTGAGCACCCAGTCAGGCTGGAGCCCTTGGTGGCCCCCCTGAGACCGCCGGCGTGAGAATGGAACCAACATAATGGAGAGTGGAATTTTAAGATGGAGAGAGAGAGAGAGACATCATCTGAGCTCAGCTTCCCTGAGATGAGCAGGCCCTGTCATCAGCTGCTTTCCTGGACCGAGCCCGCGGGTCTCTCAGCTCTGACTTGGCCCCTCCGTGGCGGCCTCGCTCCCTCCCTGCTCGCCTGTCGCCCCCTCGCAGGGCGCCCATCTCCCCCTCGGAGCGGGAGAGCAACAACAACGTGATCTAAGGAGCGTGTGTGGCAGACACTGTTGGAAGCACTTTAAATAGTTCAACTCATTTAATCCTAACAAAAAACAATATGCGGTCATCCTTTTTATCTCAACTTGGGGACACTGAGACACAGATATATTAAATAACCACACTTTTATCTAGTCTCTCTTATCTGTTTTTATGGACAAGTTTTTCTTTTTTGCTTTCTTTTTTATCCAGCAGAACTTCAGGTCCTTGATTTTTGATTTCTAAAAAAGCGTTCCCCTCCTGAAGAACATAAATGTCTCTCAAAAAAAAACACAAAGAAAAAAGAAAAAATGCTCTGGCGTTCACATCAGTTGACTGTCGGGAGCATATCTGGGAAGCCAAGAGCTGAACACTGACTATTTCTTCCTCTCTGGGTGTCTGCATCCCTGCCTGAGCAAGGCAACGGATGGTTCTGGCTCTATAGGGAAATGTCACAACGAAGTGAGAAAAGTTCATTACTATATTTAAAAATATTTGCAGAATAAAATCTGGTTAATGAGATTTAAAAAAAACACACCAACTAAACAAAGTGCAGAAAAGATGTTGGTTCATCTGGCCAACGGGAACTACTGGAAACGGGGACTCAAGTGCCACCAGGATTCTGTCTTTCCAGCACTGAACTGTGCGTGAGCTCCTCTCACTGTGCCCGGGACTCCCTCCCACCGTGAGAAGCATGGCCTCCAGCAGTTCCGAAGGGTCCCGTGGCATAACTTTGCCACAGAAAGAGCCTGACCCCCACCCCCCATTTCAATTTGAAATAAAAATTCCAAGAAAGGAGTCTAATTGGCCTGGCTTGGGACAAGTGCCAGCTCTGGCCAGTCATCCATGACCTGGAGTTGAGCTCAAAGGAAGCGATGGTAGATCCTAAAGGGCCAGGTGGTTAGTGTAGACAGAGGACCAGTTCCTGGAAAGGAAGGTGCTGTTCCCAAACGACAGGGAGGTGTAGTAGGCAGACAAACCCCTGCACTGATGGAATTTACCACTTTCTGAAGGTAACCATGCATATGGTCCCCGTAACACATGACTAAATTAAGTGTCATGTGAGTGATGTAGGTCAAGTAGGGGATATGTGATATGAGTGCTCAGTAGGAGGAAGTGAAAAAGAGAGAGGTATCGATCTAAAGGACATAATCTATTTTATTTAGTACAAGCTGGTAGCATCATTTCAAGCTGGTAGTATTTTAAAAGTTCTTAAATAGAAAGGGGAAAATCACCCACAAATTTAGCTTCATTTCGCTAGAATATTTGAGTAGAAATCTAAAAGATCCTCAGAAAGGGACGCCGAGGCCTATCGGTAACGGGGAGCTTGCCTGCGGGGACTGCTTCCCTGCCACTGACCCCACGAGCAGGAGTAATCGGGACCAAGCTTTCACAGGCTTATAACTGCTCACCTCTGTCCTGCAGAACAGAGATTCCTGCTGACCAAGCATTGGGGTTAATTATCACATTCAGTGTACCAAGTGTCTCTGTTTTACATGTTCAGATTCATTCCCCACACTAATATAAATTTAAATGAACAATTTCTATATAATCACCAAAATAAAAATACTGTTTATTGAGCCTCAGGAGGCTGGCCTAACTCATCTATAAGCATGGGCCGTAACCTTCTGTTAGGTTCAGCCATCGGGAAACTTCAGTAGGAAGTCTCAGGGTAAAAGGACTGGGAGCTGGAGTTCTTTCCGCACCCTGCCTGTGGGTTCACTTCAGGCTGTTTGCATCCACCAGCAGAAGGACATAACTGCTCTCAAGGGAGCCTGCTTCACATGCTTCTTCCAGGATCTAGTCAGAGTCTCTTTCTCAGACCCCGCAAGCCTGGGGTAGGAAGAGGGTAACACCCTCACTTTCACTAACCCAGGCGTAGTTTCCTTTGTGATTTCCTACATCCCGCTCAGGCCTCTCGAAGGAGTCTCTTTCTTAAATCCTTCTGGAATTGTCTTAACTCTACTGTGCCATGTGTTCCCTTAGACCCCGACCAATACAGTCATTAAAAATAAACACTTAAAAGATACTGATGACTAGTCCAATAGAATTGCATATAATTCTCGATTTCATTCCTTTATCCATATCAATTCAGCAAATAACGATTGAGCCCCTGCACCCCAGTCCCTGGACACCCGTGCATGTTGTACAGTGACAGAAATATGATGAAGTTAATATTCCCAGGAGGTACAGGTAAGATTCCTGGAATGCAGGACAAAGAAGATCCATCTGAAGCTCCTTATTTGAACACGGACTAAATGTGGTGAAGAAGATGAGCTCTTGAATCAGATAAACCTGGGAGTACACCCCAGCTCTGCCACTGTGTGATTCTGGGCAAGTTACACAATGCATTTAAACCTCTGTGTTCCCACCTGTGAAATGGAGATAACAGTGAGATTTACCCCAGAGATTTATTGGACGATTATATAAGGTAATAAATATGAAACTCTTATCATAGTGCCTGACGTGTAGAAAATGCTCAATAAAAGTAGCCATGATCTGTACCATGGTTATTATCTATACATGTTTGTTTTGCTCTTGTTTTGGAAATCACACATCGAACACTTCTTGTGCCTTTAGCATGGAGTTAGTCTCTGAAGAAGATAAGGTCGGGCCTGCCTTACCGTTTCACTGGGGAGAGGGCGGGCATGCCTCAGCCCTTAGGTGGATGAGGAGCCGCGACAGAGGTGGGGTCCCAGTGCTCTGGGAGCACAGAGGACGGGGTGGCTTCTATCTGAAGAGAGGAAGAAGGATACCTGGAAAGGGCTTTGAGCTGGCCTTGAAACGTTAGTGGCTATTTCTCAGATGAACAAGACGGGAAAGGGTGTTCCATACAAAAAACAGAGCAAGGGCGAATGTCCAAAGCACCCTTTAAAAAATGAAGCCCGTGAGGCGCAGCAGCAGCCACGAGGAGCTGTGGTGCTGGGAGGGGAGTCTCGGGAGGACGGGGGCCGAAGCTCAGCCCTCGCCAAGGGCAATGCTGCAGGAAGACCTGGGACTGAGCGCCACCGGCCAGCTGCAGTGTGGTTGGCAGACCGGAGGGGGGAGAGGTGCTGAGACTTGGGGGGAAGTCACTGGGAGTGGGAGCTGGGAGGGTACCTGTTGGTGTCAGGCCTGCGTGGCTGAGCACACTCTTTGGGTAGCTGCTAAGTGGGCGAGCCCATTGCCCTGTCCTCTGTCCGGGAACCTGGCTGGGAAACTAACTAAGACTACCTATTTTTCCTTAAATGAGGGCCCCACAGAAGACTGAGCGTCTCTTCATGGTTCAGTGCTCTTCATTAGCCTCTGAGGTGCGCGGTCTGATATAAAATGACTTCTCAGCCCTGGCTGGTGTGGCTCAGTGGTTGGGCGCCCTCCCGAGCACAGAGAGGTTGGGGTTCCATGCGGGTCAGAGCACGTGCCCCGGTTTCCGCTGGGTGCCGGTAGGGGGCGTGCAGGAGGCCCTGACATGTTACCCTCTCACATCCAGGTTTCTCTCTCCTCCTTTCCTCTCTAATAAGTCACTAAACTATTCTTTTTTTAAATAATAAAAATAATAAATAAATAAAATGACTGCCTAGAAAGAAACTTTGTCTGTGTTTTCAGGTCCTACCACACCCTTTCCTGTGGTCACTGTCAGTCACATTCTGAAAGATGTGTTAACTGGCTATCTGCAAGAAGAACGATATGAGCCGGAGCTCTGTCGACAGATGACTAAGACAATTTCTGAGGTAATGTGCGATTTGCCTAAAGTGTTAACTACAACTAGAATATTTGCTGAAAGCATGACCCCCTACTTTTTGAAGAAAGCAATTAATGGGCAGTAGCAGTAAAAATGCTTATTTATATTTTATTTTATTAAAATATTTACTAGGTCATATTCTATGTGTGTAAAAGCCTTTGTCTAAAACAATCATTATGTGCATCATTTGCATGCATTTTGTTTTAAAAATGTATAAAACGGCCCCATTTATTTTTAAAAATTATTGTAAGAGACAAAATATTTTAATGATCATTTCTCTTCCCCAAGGCAGCTTTGATGCCCATCAAACACAGACATTGTGGCCTTTAAATACATTTAAATACATTCATTTCTATTTTTATCAACTAAAGTGCTGGCACTCCACCAGCTGTTCTCTGTTTGCTGTTTTGTTACAAAGTCTTTAATGAGCATTTATGATTAGTCATATCACAGGAGACTCCAGGCCTATGGTTTCTTACTTAGGCATGAACAGGATGGTGTAACTCTAATGCCAACACTCCCTGAAGGGAAGCCATCTTAACATAGATTTTCAAAAGAATGTAATAACTCTATTAATAAATTCCATTGTCAGCATTACAGTATTTTCATGTGCCTTAGAAAATGTAGATTTATTGCTGGTGCTATCACGTTGTCCCTACATGTCCACTCTCATGAGGACAGTGCTTGAAGCAATTCAGTTATGGCTTTATAACAATTTCTGAAAGTATCTACAATGGATCATGTTATTTTCTTAAAACCACTATATTTATGAAAAAGATTAATACCCTTAAGATTCAATGTTGCTAAATGAGAACCTTTTTTTCTCCTTTTAAATTCTAGGTTATTAAAGCCCAGGTCAAGGCCTTGGCGATTCCGAGGTACAAGCTAATTGTGACTGTTCACATTGGACAGCGGGACGGTCAGAGCATACTTATTGGAAGTAGATGCCTCTGGAACCCTAAAAGTGATAACTTTGCATCTTATGTTTTTAGAAACTCTTCTCTCTTTGCTCTTGCAAACGTCTATGCCGTTTACTTTGAGTGACTGAAAAGAAGAAATCTAGTATTACTTTTTTTAAATCAAGAAATAGGCTGTACCTAAGTACACAAAAATTTTACTGACTAAAAGTTTGAGAAGAAAATATTAATACTTCAAACAACTGGAAGATTTTGGACTTTTTTTATACTCTTAAAGGTTGGGGGAAGGGAGGGTGGCACAGGAAAGAATCTTGTTTAGCTTAAGAAGGAACGAAGTCTTGGTCCTGTTGGATTTTTTTCATAGACATAGGTTCTTATTAAATATTACTTTGGGTACTAATTATTTTAATTAGTCTTCAATTAAAGAGTTAGAATTTTCTGCATTGTTGTTAATTGAAGAGAAGTTTTTTTTAAAAAAACACACATATGGCTACAAACCCTGGCCCATAAATGACAGTAGAATATTCAACATGGTATACACAACTGATAGACCTTAGTATGCCTCAGTGCTGCGTATAAAAGAATACTGGCTTTCATCTTCTACTTAATAAATTGAGCAGCATTCATTAACTGCAATTACTGTTACATGTACCTGACAGTTGAAACTGCTGAGGTAGAATTAATGATTTCATAACAATTACCGTGGTCCCGTGGGGCCGCTAGCTAAAACTAGAAGCTCTTGCGGGTTGCCTGCACTTTACAGAATTGTGGGAGAACTGAATGTTGGCTCTTCAATAATGGAAACTATAAAGTGAACAAAGCCTTTTTAGGGCACCGAAGTAATCGTTGTGATATTAAATATACATGATGCCTAAGAGTAAATGTATTTGTAACACATAAAATCATGGATTCGAAAGAGACACTGCTTTTAAGTGGACACTGCCCAATGTGCCTTTGAATAGATTTTCTGAGGCTAACAAACTTTCCCACAAAATATATAGCTGGCAGCTTAACACATAAGACATGTGTATTTACTATTTTGTTCCTATGAATTTAGTGCTGAAGTGATCCAGTGTGGTTTTGAATGGATGGCACTAAAATTTACAGGGCTGAAATAGTTTATTATTCTGCTGGTTAATGTAGCTTGTACTCATGGATCATTTATTTTTATGGAGCTTTCAGCCCTTTGTGTGCATGTAAAATGATGCTGGGGCATTGTTCTTGGATGGTAAGTGGACTGCCTAGAGGACATTTGTTAGAGGTCAAAGACAACACATATGGAAAAAATTAGCAACACCGTAGTCCTAAGGAAAAAATGATGTGTAATTCATACCAAAAAGAATTTAGGAAGTGGGAAAACAGTCAGTGGGTTATAGTTTTAAAATGTATCGATGTCTCATTTTTCCCCCCAAATGACATGTAGTAAAAACACATATACTTTTAAAATCTCTTTCCTTCTGCTTGCTCTGGCTTTTAAGGTAGCTTTTCAAAATGAATTAGTTGGTGTTTGTTATTTTTTTCTGTTAGTGCCTTGGTGGGAATATGTCCGTGTAATAATTTATCACAACCAATATTTGTCAATCTCCATAGGCCAGTTTTGGATCTGGATTAAATCATAAATACAGTAAGTTCATGAGCTTCCTATTTTCATTGCACATTTGTGAACATCTCCTCTCTTGGGATGACAGCAGGGACAATCATAGAGCGATTTTGTGTGATTAAATAAGAATAAAGAAAATTCTTTAGTATGTGGAAAGTCCATTGTAAAAATGGCTTTTTTTTAGTTCTAACATCTTATCCATGAGATTGTCTTACCATCTGTCCCAGCTGTGTTAGGAATCAAACCTTAAAACATGATGGCTGTTAAAAAGCAAAGAGGAAGCAGTCTGCCCGTCTATGGCCATGTACTGTATGTAATCCAGAGAGTCGATGATGAATTTTAGCAACTATCTAGCAGAAGAATATACAGTGAAAAGCCACTCGTTGCGACGAACTTGGAAAAATGCTGGTTGTCCCAAAAGGCCTTGGATGGGTGTGTCAGCTAAGCCATGGTGGTAAGCACATGGCAGTATATAATATTATATAAATGTATTGAATCGACGTGCTACACCTTGAACTTACACACTATTATGTCAATTACATATTAATTTAAAAAATTAAACATTAAGAAAAAAGAAATGATACTGTAAATTTGAAAGAATGGTTTAATTTGAAACATCCTGACTTTCCCTGGTGCTTTCCTTCTCAGTGGGAGTTCCTAAAGGCCACGCTTGTTCCCCGCCCTGCGGCGCCCAGGCCCTTCCTTCCCCTACAGCTACTTTCTTCACTTCTCAGCGCTGCACTCGGGTCTCACCCTTCCTCTGAACCCTCCCCATTCCCTCCTTCCCTCCCGTCTCTCATCGCTCTCACAGTCGAGCTCCTGGTTGTTCTCCAGCCAAGTTTGGAACAGTAGTTTCGTTTCCCTTACTAGATCGAAAACATCTTGACTACATGGACCACACACCCTGGCAGCGCCTAACAATAAAATTTAATGCGGGCGAACGCTTCAAGTAAGAGGGGATGGCTCCACGCTAACCGGCTCCCAACCACAAAGATGCTGGTAACAGTTACCAGGATCCTACGGGGGCGATAAGCACACAAGCGACCCAGTGCGGGCTAGGATATGATTTTGTAAGAAAAGCCCAGAGTATCTTTATCTGAATAAGGGAATCAGAGAAGGATTCCTGAAGGAGGTAGCACCGACCTAGGCCGTGAAGGTGATAAGTAGACTTTCAGCTGACAGAGGAGGTCAGAGCCCTGGGTGTAAACGGTGTTCACAAGGGCAAGTGCTCAGAGCTAAGAGCGGAAGGGCCCTTGGATGGTAACCGGAATGCCTGGGTTAGAAAATGACACGCAGACCCCGGGTAGGCACCGAAGGCTTTCGCTCAGCTAATAATATACATGAGGTGACTCCCTCAGATAAACCTGTCAGTGGAGAGCGGAAAGACCGCTGAGGAGAAGTGAGGGGCCATGAGAGGCTGAACTGAGTGGGGACGCGGAAATGGAAAACAGGACAGTTGTGCGGGAGGGACACTGTAGGGGCAAAGTCTTCACGACCAGGCACAGGGGAAGGACGAGTCACAGGTGACTCTAAGGGAACACGACAGCACTTGAAAGTTTGGAGCTCTGGATGTTTGCAGTCTCAGGTCTGAGTCCTGTTGTCACAGTCACTAGTTAAGTGACCTTAAATAAACTGCCAGCCCTGGCTGGTTTGGCTCAGTGGTTAGGGCATCGGCCCTCGGACTGAAGGGTCTCAGGTTCGATTCCGGCCCAGGGCATGTGCCTGGGCTGCAGGCTTGATCCCGGCCCCGGTCGGGGAGTGTGCGGGAGGCAACCAGTTGATGTGTCTCTCTCACATCCATGTTTCTCTCTCTCTCTCTCCTTCCACTCTAAAAAAGCAATGGAAAAAAAATATCCTTGGATGAGAATTTTTAAAAAAATTATTAAAAATATAATACATTACCAACCTCACTTGGCCACAGCTTCCCCGTCTTAAAGTAATGATGATGCTGGCACCTACCTCACAGGGTTTGGGAGTCGGGCCGAGGATGGGGGGCAGCCATGGTTGGGGCCCAGCCCCAGGAGACATAACACTTACTCAGAGGGGGGGCTAACCAGGGCATGTGGGGGTACAGCCTCTGCTTACCAAAAGCAAGTGAAAATACCCGGTCGCTAAGCTCTTAACAGTACAGAGCCCGATAGGAAGCCCTGGGCAACAGTAGCTCCTGTGACCGCAGTTGAAAGGTTGAGTCTGGGCAACGAGATCAGTGGTCCTGGTAGCAAAACTAAGGGCCGGTTAGCGGGAAGGACGGAGGACCGAGATTCTAAGTTTGAGCTTGTACTTGTTGCATTTAAGTTAAGAATGGGACGTGCAGACGGAGGTGCCCTCAGGCAGCTGAAAAAGGGGAGGTGGCGCTGAGCGAGGACGGCGAGGTGAGAGAGTTAGGCTTGGCCGCCATCCACGCTGAGACCTGTCCCCCTCCCGCTTCATAAAATATTCATTAGCAGCAGCTTCAGCTGCATAGTCAGTACTAATAGCAAATTAGGGACAATTCTGTTGACTCTGGGAATGTCGGCGGGAAACCCTCCCCCAAAATCAATAGGGAAAATTTCTCCTCAAACCAAATTAAACGATGCCTTCCTTTTTATCTTCACTTTAAAGTATTTCTATACGATCTGTTTCTGTTATCAGACATCATAGGAAATATAAAGCTTCTCTCAAAAATACGTTAGCTCTTGAATCAAGATGTTTCTTGTCTGTTGTCATTGTTGATAGAACGATGCTAAAGAAAGCACAGTAGGAGGCCCTGACAACAGAGCCCAGTAGACTATCTGCTGGGAAATTAAGCACTGCTTCAGTTCATTGATTTAAAAAAAAAACACAAACCTCTTGAGAATTATCCAGTATATGGGAGTGAGTTAAAAAACAATTCAGAAATTAGAACTTTTAAATCTAGCATTTTAGAGAATGAACACTTTCTTTGTTGGGACCATTACCTGACCTTTCTAGGTATATTTAAAAAGGCATCGGGAAAACTCAGTACTAAAGGGTTATTGATCGTTTACTGTGCTCTTTTGCTTTCAAACTTTTAAGGAAATGGCCCGCACCCACCACCTCAGGTTTTCTCTGCTCCCCTGCCTCTCATCTCCTGCAGCCTGGTTCTCACCCCCAGCCCTGAGTTGTTTTCACAAACAGCAGAAGTGGTCCCTCAGGCCAGACCGACCCAGCATTCCTCCAGCTGCATTCCGGCTGAGCTGCTGAATTCGTTTCTTTTGAGCAGCAATGTGATCTAGGTTTTTGGTTTTGTTTCTGTTTTAACACAGATTTGACAAACATCTCATTTTAGCTTTGAATCCTTTCTAGTTGTGTGACGTTAGGCAAAGAGGCCGGTGTCCTGAGCCTCCGTTTTCTCCAGGGTAAAAATGATTATAATAACGGTTGAAAGGTTAAAGTTGGTGGTGCTGGGGCAGGCTGGATAGCCATCTCAGATGGTGAATAAAGAAAAATGGAATTTATTTAAAGAAAAGGGGATAGGGGTGGGGATATGCAAAGGGAAGGGCTACAGAGAACTCAGCCACAGGGTCCTGGGTGGACGATGGCAACCCCTAGGAGCTGGAGTCTCGGCCTTACCTGCAGCCCCTGGCGGGAAGCTTTTGTGGTCGGTGGGTTTTGGGGGCTTGGTTGGTGGGCTTGGGCCGTGGGGTTGGGTCGACAGGATTGCGAATGTGCGATCGGGTGCTTCTGGGCCGTTTTCGTTCCTTATATGGTTTGATCCCTGGTGTCTGGCATTTCCTGCCTGACAAGTCTTCCTGGTCTGTTTTTCTGCGGCGGGGAAGCTTATGGTTAAGAATTAGATTGCCTGTGAGTCCTAGCTGAAAGGTTAGGGTCGGTGGGGCGTGGGCAGGATAAACAGCCATCTCAGACGGTGAATAAAGAAAAATTGAATTTATTTCAGGAAAGGGGATGGGGGGTGGGGAGATCCAAAGGGAAGGGCTACACAGCAGTGAGCCAAAGGGTATTGGGTCCATGATGGCAGCAAAAATATACTTGGGACAGGGAAACAAGGAAGAGCATAGAAGAGGCAACAGGAGCCCAGGCTGGGCTGCACTGGCTCACTGGGAAGTCAGAGAGAGGAGGGGCCTTGGAGAGGTTCAGGGGTAAGCCCGGGAGGAGCTGCCCATTGCTCCCCTGGTTGCAAGTCTCCTGGGGTCCCCTCGGAGGGAAGAAGGGGAAGGAGATGCTGCTGGCATGCTCCCCTAGTGGGGAGCTCTTGCTGGGTCCTTTGTCCTGAGCGTATTTCTCTCTCTCTTGCAGGTGGGAATCTTAGGGGAGGTCTCAGGGGGGTGTCTCAATAGAATATTCATCAGCTTTCCAGGGGTGCTCTTTCAGGGTCCTGGTCTCCACTGGTTGGTTGGTGCCAGGGTGGGTGGGGGGCACGGGGAAGGGCGGTCGTTAGTCAGTGCAGCTGGTCCTGAGGAAGCCACAGTGCCGCTTGTCTGGTTTTGCTGCTTTTCTGGGCCTGGAGCTGAAATACAACTGAGGCCTAGATGTTATCTTTAGGGAGGAACCGCTCAGGGGGTCTAACACGCAGGACCAGCGATATGCTGGGGGAGGATAGGTTACCCTGGGGACAGGGTTTTTGTTTTCCCAGTTTTGCCCCTTGCTGGGCATCTGGGGCTTTCTGCCCTGGTGAGTTTCTGTACCCGGGTTTCTGTACCTGGCCCATCTAACACTAACAATGATCACTACTTATCACTGATCAATGATCACTACTTATGTTCTTGCCATGAAGAGTGAAAGGGGAAGTGTACGAAAATGTCTGACCCATCGTAGAATCTTACCCTTGATCTCCAATTTCTTGCTGCAGAGCCTGTTTTCCTAAAGATTTGAGCGTCTGTTTTAGCAACTTCTGCTCACCACCACAATGTAATACCCTAGGTCACCTGCTTTCTTTTCAAAGTTTTAATCATCTGCTGCCGTCTTTGAATGACAAATAATTTCTCCTAAAGTCAACATTTATTACAAAATCCTGTTCATTTTCAAATTTAGCCTCTTTTTGCTAATCTCTGCTGGTTTGTACACTTCTTACAATTACATGCCTTGCCTCCCACTCTAGTACTTTCTTGGTTTCTTATAATGCTTTTGCTTTACTGCCACTTATTTTTTCCTGTCCATTTGAATTTTTATGTGCTCTTCTTCATATGTAGGAACTCATGCTACTAGAAGGTTGAATGAGGCTTACATATGTTAAGGATCTCATTAAAGTAATCTCTTCTCAGTTTCTTTCCTTGCTAGTTTAATGATGATACACAATTTTTCTCTTTTATTTTAGTGCAGGTTATAACTTGAAACTTGTGGTTCCCCACCCACCCACTGGGCAGTTTTCCCCTACTTAGCAAGGCAAGGAACCAGCATAACCAGTATGGGAGCACTGAGCTTCACTTTCCATTTCTAATAAAAAATGAAAGTTGTTGCTTCCCACAGACAGACAAAGATGAAAGTGAATCATCTAACTATCCAAAGGAAAGAATATCTGGCCTGATTTGTGAAGAGGGTGCTGGGAAATCATTTTTTAAATTCATATAAAAAAACACTAAGCTTAGAAAGTCATTATTTCATTAAAAAAAAAAAAAAGAACTAAATGTTAATTTTATATAAAAATACATTATATTTTCCTTTAAGGAAATTTATTCTATAACAAGAAATTTGCTTTGACAAGAGTTAAAAATTTTGAAAACCAGTCAATTTGCATCCAAAATCTTAAACACAAGTAAAAGCCTCTTAAGGACCCACTCTAGAGAACTGGGTCAACCTGAGGAAATTGGAATGTTCTTAAGCACAGGTCAGAAAAATGTAAAAGGCCAGTTAGTAACTATTTTAAGCTCTGTAGACCATAGGTCTCTGTTACAGCTTCTCAACTCTGGCCTTGAAGCACAAAAGCAGCCATGGACAGTAAGTAACCAAGTAAGTGTGGCTGTGTCCCAATAAAACTGAAAAATTACACACTTGGTTGTATTATACTACAGTGAATTTTTTTTTAGTCACCAAGCAAAAGATACTATTGTTACCAGCAAGACAAAAGACAACGAGTGCTCAGTTCTTGTCTTCTTGAAGGAAAGATTTCAATCAAGAGACAAAGTGTAGCAAAGTAAATAAGAATTTATTGGCCGCAGCAAAAATATAGTTGGGACAGAGAAACAAGGAAGGGCACAGAAGAAGCAACAGGAGAGCCTAGGCTGGGCTGCTTTGGCTCACGGGGAAGTCAGAGAAAAGGGGGCGTTGGAGACAGGTTCAGGGGGTTAGCCCAGGGCAACCTGCCTCTGCCCATTGCTCCTCTCATGGGGTCCCTTAGAGGAAAGAAGGGGGAAGGGATTGGCACGGGTGTGCGCCCTGGGGGAGAGCACACACCCGGTCCTTCATCCTGAGCATATTTCTCTCTCTCTTGCAGGTGGGAATCTTAGGGGAGGTCTCAGGGAGGGTCTCAACAGAATATTCATCAGCTTTCCAGGGGTGCTCTTTCAGGGTCCCGGTCTCCATTGATAGGTTGGCACCAGGGCAGGGGTCAATGCAGCTGGTTCTGAGCAGCCACGGAGGTCACTTGTCTGTTTTGCTGCTTTCCTGGGCCTGGAGCTGAAATAAACTGAGGCCTAGGGGTCATCTCTGCGGAGGGAAAGGTCAGGGGATTCTAGACTGCATGAGCAGTATGAAAAGTCAGGGGGTCCAAACCGCATGACCAGCAACATGCTAGGGGAGGAAAGGCTACCCTGGGGGTGAGGTTCTTGTTTCCCCAGTTTTGCCCCTCGCTAGGGATTCAGAGCTTTCTGCCCTGGTGAGTTTCTGTACCTAGCCCATCGTCCTTGTTCTGCTCATGTCTGTCTAATTGCCTATAACACTATTACAGCTTTTTTTCTTTCAGATTTCTAAAGAACAGATAAATGCCTTCATTTTATGAAGTTATATCAGTCTTCACTGCCAAACAGGTAGAGATCAATTTTTCTTATAAACACAGACATAAAAATCCCAAATAAAATATTAACAGTTCAGTCATTCTGCGTATTAAAAATATTACATCATGATCAAATAGATTTATTCTGAGAATGCAGAGAAATTTCAACATGAGGAAGGCTATCAACACAATTCTTTTTGTTTTTTTTAATCTCACCTGAGTATATATTTTACTGATTTTAGAGGGGGGGGAGGGAGACAGAGTGAGAGTGAGAGAAACAGAAACATTGATGTGAGAGACACACCAATTGGATCCCTGCCCCATGCGCCGGGGATCAAGCCTGCAACCAAGGTTCGTGTGCCCTTGACCAGAATCAAACCCGAGACCCTTCAGTCCGAAGGCCAGCACTCTAACCACTGAGCAAAACCGGTAGGGCTATGAGAAATCTCTGTGCCTCCCTTTCAATTGTGTTATAAATCTCAAATTGCTACAAGAAAATTAAGTCTTAAATTTTTAAAAATTTTATGGTAACTAAAATTTACTAGTGAGAATCCAAAGCCAGCCTAGAAAGCCAGCAAAATAATGCCTTCTGTAATCCGTAACTCTCAGGTGAAAATCTTCAAGTAAAAATTTGATGCTAATCTGAAAGTATAGGAGAGTCTACAAGATCAGGGTTGAGAAACGCAGAATGGAATAGTTCAGTGCTTCAGGCTCAGTTGCCCAGGATCCAAGTATGAAATAGCTTCATTTTTCATTTAGGCTTGATGAGAGTAGGATATGTGAAAATTTTTAAAGATCAAAAACACATAATAAAAAGAAACACATCTTTTTTTTTTTTTCAATGAAATAAAGTTTTATTTTGTTGCACAAAGTGTTTTAGGAAGACCAGCCTTTCAAGAAAGACAAGAGGAAGTATCACAAGGACTTATAGGGCCAGAAAGGGTTGCTCCAAAGAAATGGAGATTTTGAAGAAATTGACACTTGTGAAAGGTAGTTCCCACTGTTGCACTGATTGCATTCTCGGTTTTCTATATCTGTCTTTTTTCAGAGAGCTTAGTGAGTTTTAAATGCCTTATCTTGCCCTCCTCACGGAACATGCTTTATAGGCCATACTGTCCTTCAGCCTCAGTTAACAAGATCGAGGACTTGTTAAACAGCACGGAACAGACTGTTAGCTATCTATATTTGGAGGAGTTGCTGCCTCCCACTCCTTCTATTTCCACAAGCTTGCCCTAGAACCCATTATAAAGTAACATCCTGATGCAAACTCTAGATCAGGGACTTTGTTTTCTCTGTGGGCCCATTAAGTCTGGGCAGATTCTGGGTGTGCAAGAGGAGGGAGCCCTGATGTGTCCCCGGCTCTCCTCACTGAACCGGGAGTGTGATGCCCAGGGGGCAAACAGTTCAATTCTCACATTTGCTGTCATATCTTTTGCTTGTTGAATAGTCTAATAAAGCTCTATAGCTTCAGCTCTCAGATCCAAGAAGATTAATATTGATTTAAAGTTGAGCATGAGGATCCAATACTCTTCTTAATACTAACACCTGCATAATTCATAAACCTTGAAAAACAGAGCTTGGAAAGTAGAAGTGTATTTAAAAAGTAGAAGTAGATTTAAAAGTGTATAGAACTTGGTCTTAATTAATATTTTTGTTTAAGTAATTCTAATACCTTCCATGCTTTTCTTCTAAAGAAATAATTTTCTAACATATTTAGACATTTTCTAAGTATGTATGTCTACTTGGAATATGATTAAGAAACAGAGTAGGAGTATCTTTCAAAATTTAAGAAAATCTCAACAATACCCTTACAATTAGCTTAGATAAAAAACTAATCACATAACTCTGGAATAAAAGTTGATTAAATTTATATTATACTTAAACAGAAGTTATATGTTAAATATTATTTTTAAAAATAAAAATCCCAGCTTACTGCATCTGAATCAGGCTATTGGATATTAAACGCTCTTTCTTTCTTTCTTTCTTTTATTTTAAACAATAACATGAAAAGATATCAGTAATGATGAATTATCCTGGTTGGTTTGACCTGGGTCCAAGCAAATTATCTATCATATCTCTCTGAAAAAAAAAAAAAGTCACATAATTACAATCAAAATACAAATTAGGAGGTAAAGTAGTCTTTAAAATGTCATTTAAAATTTATAAGTTAGTGATACACATATAAAGGACATCTGATAAGATTGTAAAAGGGAAATAAACCAAGGTAAGTTTAAACAGTAACAGTCACTTCCTTGTATAAACTTGCTCTTTCCTATGAAAGGCTTTTACTGCAGTTTGATAAACAGATTTATAAGGATTAGTAAAGGGACAATTTTGGCAGCTCCTGTTTAGCTTAATGCATAGACCTGAGTTTTCCCATCTGTAAAATAACTTTTAATCTTAATGATATCTTAGGCTTTTTCATGATCTGTAATACTTGATTTAGAGAGAATAAAATGTCTGAATTTCTATGTGGATTTTGTATTTCATTTAATAATAACAATCTTCGTACTAAAGGGTCAAAATGATCATATGTAAGTGGATGAAACCAAAGAGGGGCAGGGAGTTTTTAAGAACGATACAGTGAAAAGATGGGAACTGGAAGCAGAAGACTGGAGATTTTTCAATCACGCAGTCAAGGTGGTCTTGAGAAAATCACTTACATCTAGAAATCTTAGTTTCCTTTAGTGTATAAGGGAAATATTTAACATCTACTTCTAAAAACTGTTATAAGGTTCAATGAGCTAATGTATGTGAAAGTGTGTTATAAACTCTGAAGTTACAATAAACACAGTAGCTAGCGCTGTGCGACCCAGGTCCTGTCTTTCTGCCTGGACTATCGTTCTCCTTGGCCTTTCTCCATGCTTCACGCCCTGACACCCCAAATCAGCTGCCACATTGCTTCTCAAACCCACCTCATTCTAGTTCCTTCTCACTTGGGCAGATGTAATAGATCACTACTGTAATGTGTTCACTGTTATATTCTTAGTGCCCAAAATAGACCTCACCATAGTGCATACTCAGTAAATATTTGCTGAAAGAGTGGTCTGTTTTTTCTGCCTTCCATGTCTCTCAGCATTTATTTATTGTGTGTGTGTGTGTTATGTTTCTAAAACCCCATTTTGAAGATTTTACTTTTACTTTTTCTTTAATTTGGGGGAAGAAAAAGGTAAATGCCCAAAGTATACAGAATGACATGACAAACATTTGTGCATGGAAACGTAAGAGTAGACGTAATAACACCCAGGAGTCATTCTCTACAGGCTGCCTCCAGAAAAGGAGTTTCTTTGTGCAATGCCCCATGAAAATTGGCGTCTACCAAGTGCTTAAACCATAATTCTATACAATGCAAGACTTGAGCCCCCAGCAACCTGAGCCAGTTGGTGTTTGGACAAACAATAAATGCTAATGTGGTGGTAGATCCTGTTGACACCTGGCTACATCATTTGCTCTAATTGCAAGGCTCGGACCCCAGGCCCGTTCACGCCAGGCATCAGAATGATGTTGCGCCTAACCATGAGCCCTGACTGGGTAGGCCAGGGCTGCAGCCAATGTTCTACCACGTCACAGCACAATAATATTCTGGGTTTTGATCACATCAGGGAGCAGCCAGAGCTTTAGAAATCTTGTCCCTCAAAACCTCCACAGCCCAAGGGTCCTTCTCCTGCTGCTGTGTAAGGCTACAAGGCTGCGGGGCAATGCGGAGATGCAGGGGAGTTCTGACCCTAAGCCTGCTGCTGGTCCTTTCTCTGTGGTTTCCCCGGTGAGCCCTGCGGCAGCACACTAGCTGCATGTTGTCTGTACTTTGCCTTTGGAAAACACACATCCACTCCAAGTCAACAAATGTCTCTTTGCCTTGGATACTTTTTAATAAAAGAAATAAAACCTTATTGATAAATTTAAAGTTCCCTTTGCAACCCTCCCCAATCCTGTTCCCTCAGCATTCACCTCCCAGAGACAGCCTTTACCATCAATTTGGGACACATTCTTCCTATAGAATGAAATCATAAGCCTTCCAAAATTTTGATTCACTCTTGGTCAAAATTAATGGGGAAATGATAGGTCATAATGTTACTTGATAAGATATCTTGATAGAAAATAATGGTTTGATGTTAATTTGAGACTTCATATTACTGTTATGATTATAATTCTCTGAAAAGCTAGGAAAGAGGTATATCAGATAAGCTTGTGTTTGGCTATAAGTAACATAAAAACTGATTATTGGTTAATCTCCCAGAAATACAATCCTTAACCTTTAAAATACTATGACCAAAGCATAAAAAACTTACTTGTAGTAGGAAACTATAGTTATTTACTAATGCCTGGAATATATTTGTTAAAAGAAAATTTTGCTCATCAGCATTGAAATCATTCACACACACACATGCACACATTTGTCAAAAAGTGCAGACTCTTGGAATGTAGCCTTCTTTCTGCTTGCATGGCATACTGCTCACAATAAAAGATGCCTCTAACTGATTTAAGTCCAAACACAAAAATGAAACATTGTCTTCCACATTCTAGTCCATACATTTACTAACTATAAATATGTCTACTAAGAAACACAGTTTTAACTTTTGTGTTTAAATAATATTACATAAATCATAACATATTGTACATTCATGAAATTTGCTTTTATCACTCAACACTGTGTTTTTTAAGATTTATTCAAAATTTGTCATATTGACACACTGAAATATATATCATTTAAACTTTTGTATTGTAGTCACTCATGTGAATGTGCTATATTTTATTTATCTAGTTTTCCACTGATGATCATGTAGGTTGTTTCCAATTTATCAACACAGAAGCAAGGCTCTTATAAACATTCTTTTCTCATAAGTATGTCTGTCAAACTATCCACAAATTAAACAAAGCCCTGGGAGATATGTAGAATCCAAACAGATAGCATTTAAACATCTATAAAGATAGTAGTCCTACCAGATAGGAAAACTGTATTAACTTAGAATTAATTACCCAGTAAATAAATGAATAGAAATCAGTCAAGTGATACAGCAATATGTACAGGATTGCAGACCTCCATGAGAAGATGGAGAATGTAAGTAATATGTAACTAGACTAGGAGACAAGAGCTTCGAGACCACTCCATATGGAGGACACTGACAAGTCAACAGTAGAACAGGGCGCGGCCCGGCAGCCAAGATAGGAAAGTCCCCTTAAGGTCCACAGACAATATGCATCTCAGCCAGTTGAGAAAAGAATCTCCAAAACTGCTTAGAATGTTTCATGTGTTTCTTTATCGGGAAAACAAGTTTTTACCCTCAGGAGAATAAGAATTGTATATGGAAATAATGTAGCAAATCAAACCGGTAATGTTGCCATTTTTGTATAAGGCATTTGAACATATATTTTGTATTTTAAATTATTCATTATATAGAGAGAATTTGTCATATTAAATTTTCTAACGAATGAAGTTGTGATTTTAATTTAAATTAACTTTTATTTCTTTCCAATTTGATTATTTATTTAACATTTACAGCTACATAAATGGTTACGGTTGGGGTAGAACTAACTCCACCTCCTACACGTGACCCAAATCTAGTCCACACATCTGACTTCCCTGACCACATTCCCCTCTGGTTGGATACTCAAGTTAGTTCCTTCTTTTTCTTCTTCTTTTCTCTAATACAATCACAAATAATGCTATGGTTAATTTCTTTGATTGCCTTTATGAATATTTCTACAGGACAGAGTCCTAGAAGTGGACAGTCTCGGTTCATATTGCTAAATTGCTTCCAAAGAAGTCATACCAATTTCTCTTCCAACCACCAGTATACCAGAGGACCTATCTTATCAACTCAAATGTAAAAAAAATTTTTTTTAAATATAGGAGAATGCTATCACATTTTAATTTAATGTAATAAATTTTTATTTCTTTAGTTATTAGCAAGGTTGAATTTTAAAGTGTAAGTTACTAGTAATTTTTTGTGAATGAAGCTTCTAATCATTACCCACTCTCACTGAGTCTTAGTGTCTTTTCTTACTGATTTGTGAATATTTTTAACATGTTTATTGTATTTACTGTAATATTTGCGAGGTTAGTCCTTAAAATAGAAATTTAAACATGAAGAACTTGAAAAGCTACCTTAAAAATAATGGGCATCTATTGATACTGCTTTGCTTGCCAATGTTTTACAACACAGTTTTGGTATTTTAAGATCAGAGAAAGGAACTAGAATAATGCCAAACCAATAGAAACAAATGCCTAATTTAGGAACACTGGATACTGTCTAAAAATATTATTTCTTGTAAAAGTCTTTGAATATTTTCAGTAAACATTTTTTGGCAACATTTAACAATTATTAAGCCCTAAATATATACTAGACACAATTTTAAGTTCTTACATATGACATTATTATCCTCATTTTACAGATAGAGAACGTGAGGCTCAAAGAAAATTAAGTCTAGGAATCATGCCTAGTAGTAGGTAGCAACTCTTGGGACTTATATTTTTCTATTAGGTGTCATATATACGATTAACATTTAAATCAGGAGAATCTGAATATAGCAGATTATCCTACTGCACATGGGTGGGACTCATCCGATTTGTTGAAGGCTGTAAGAGAAAAACCTGAATTCCCGGAGGTGGAATAATATTCTGCCTCTTGACCGTACCATACTTAAGATATAAAAAATGTAAATCCCTTGCATGACACAAAATTGCAATTAAATAAAATCACGTAATCACATAAAATTTTGACTTTTGAGTCTTACCCGGCCAGACTCCGAAGCGGCGGGCATGTTTCTCAGTTCATACACAGCAACCTGCCCATCACTGTCTCCCACTAGAAGGCAGTCTGTTTGCTTAGCAAAGACGACAGTTGTGAACTTGATTCCAGGGTTAGCAACATTCACAATTAGGGGATCCAAACTGCAATAAAATATTTTATTTGTAAATTTAGTTGTTGTTAATACGTTCTTTGTACTATCAGACTTAGACAAGTCTGAAATATGCTTTGTGTTTCATGTAGCAAAAATCAAAAGCTTAAGTGTTTTCAAAATCAAAATAACTGCTTCTTACTCTTTTTTCAATCAAAACTTTCCATTTCAACTCGATAAAGCAATTCACAATTAAGGCGTGCACTTTTAAGGTTAAACTCCGGTGACGGTTAACTTCATGTGCTAACTTGGCTGGGCTAAGGTACTCAGCTATTTGGTCAAAACCAGTCTACATGTTGCTGTGAAGGCGTCATATACATGATGAACATTTAAATCAGGGGAATCTGAACATAGCAGATTATCCTACCGCACACGGGTGGGACTCATCCGATTTGTTGAAGGCCGTAAGAGAAAAGCCTGAATTCCTGGAGGTGGAATAATATTCTGCCTCTTGACCACCTTTGAACTCTAGGCTGCAGCCCGGACTCGACAAAAATGCCAGCTTGCCAGCCAGTCGTGCAGATTTGGGGTTTGCCAGGCACCTCAAGGATGTGAGCCAGTTCCTTACAAAAAAATCTCTCTCCCCTTCTCTTTCTTCCTGTCCCCCTCCTCTTCACCCCCTTTTCCTTCTTTCTTCCCTCCCTCTCTTTATTGGTTCTGTTTCCCTGACTAAATACAACTCCTTAAATAATAAATTTCTTTTAATAAAAGGACGTTTTGGTCCAAATGAACTTCTGAAACATAAAAGAATATTTTGAACAAGAACTTTTCCTACTCTTGGTCATCCAAAGCATCCACGGATTCCCTTAAAAAACAAACAGAAGCAGGAACTTGAATATTTCTTTTGAGGAAATGGGGTCTTAGGAGCTTCAGTTTTACCAGAATAATTAAAATCAGAGGTGGGATCATTTAAGTAGCCACTTTATATATTAGTCATCTCATACTCAAAAATTAATTGCTTTGTGATGTAATCCTTGATTTTTGGTTCAAGCTGTCTTAAGGAACAAACCATAACAAAAATTTTAAAGTTAAACATTATTAACTTCCAGGAAAAAATTTTTGCCATGAAGAATAAACCCATTGAATTTTCCATCATCTATTTAAAAATTTTTTAATTTATTGACTTTAGGAGGGGGAGGAGACAGAGAGAGAAGCATCATTTGTTGTTCCACTTATTTATGCCTCATTGGTTGCTTCTTGTAAGTGCCCTGACTGGAGATCAAACCAGCAACCTTTGTGTATTGGGACAACGCTCTAATCAAGTGAGCTACATGGCCAAGGCCATCATTTTTTTAAACAAGAATGTTTTCCCCTGCTCCTTCTACTGAAAACTAGCATAAAGATCTCCAATATTTTCCAATTGAGGTGGAATCATTAAACACTTATTGCAGCATTACATAAACTTGCAAATTAAAAAGAATAGGTGGGTGTAAGTGACACTAATAACTTTGGTGTAACACCTTAAGTCAAAAATTTTAATTAAATGAATTCTCCTTTGAATATGTTCTGAAACAAGGTAAGAGAATAAGTAAATATTTTAAAAAATAATTATTTTGTTCCTTTTCTTTATCTTACTGAAGAAAATCTATAGTTAAAACAATTAGCTGCCTCTCTGCATTCTATAAACTGGGCAATTAAAAAGAATTAAAGGTAGTTATGATATTATATATCAGCCTGTAATCATTTGAGGAAATGAATAATATAACCTATTTTCTCTTTATTTTTATTTATTTAAAAAATTTTTTTTTAAAAATATATCTTTATTGATTTCAGAGAGAGGAAGGAAGAGGGGGGGAGAGAGAGAGATAGAAACATCAATGATGAGAGAGTCATTGATCGGCTGCAGCCGGCAACCCAGGCATGTGCCCTGACTGGGAATCGAACCCTGATCACCTGGATCCTAGGTCGACGCTCAACTGCTGAGCCACGCCCGGCCGGAATATTTTTATTTATTTTTAGAGAGTGAGGAAGGGAGAGGGAGCGCGCATGCATGAGAGAAACATTGATGTGACAGGGACACACTGACTGGCTGCCTCCTGCACGCCCCACACCAGGGATCAAGCCCACAACCCGGGCATGTGCTCTTACCAGGAATTGAACTGGCAACCTTTTGGTGCGAGGGACTACATTCAACCAACTGAGCCACACTGACCAGGGCAATATAATCTATTTTCATTGAAGTATTTTTAAAACCACATAAGTAATTAATGTTAATATAGCATCTTGGCATACATCTTTATTCTTAAAGGACTCTCATAGTATAAACTATTACTTGTTTCAAAGTAAATGCAAGATGGGGGAAGTAGGTTTGCAGTTGTGAGTACACAAAACACAGAGTTCATTCTTGTATTATTCTCTATTAATTATTGTATTATTTTTGATAGAACAGCTGTAAACCTGCTTTTGCCCTACCCTGTACAGGTCTCTCTAACCAATGTCAAAACTATCAGGTATCGCTTAGTTTGAACTGCTTCTACTAGAAACATCCCTAAGAAAAATACTAACACTTACGTGCTGATGTGAAGGTCCCAAATCTCCACTCTGCTCTCATTTGCAGCTGCAAATATATAGGATGATTTTGGAGACCAGGCAACATCATAAACGACAGAAGTAGTTGGATAAAAACTCAAAAATGGCTTGGGATTCTCCTGTTGCCATATAATGACACCCCAGTCTGCAGAACAGCTTAAGAATACATCATGACAGAATGGATTCCATGCTATCTTATATACTGGACCCTTAAATTAAAAAAACAAATGAAAACACATAGGTAAATAGTATTTAATATCTGATTCTTTAAACTTCACCAATAAAATAAAAATGTTAAGATTTCTTAAAAAAAAAAAAAAAAAAAAAAAAAGCCCGGCCAGGCGTGGCTCAGCGGTTGAGCATCAACCCAGGATCCAGGAGATCGGGGTTTGATTCCCGGTCAGGGCGCATGCCCAGGTTGCGGGCTCGATCAATGACTCTCTCATCATTGATGTTTCTATCTCTCTCTCTCCCTCACCTTTCCTCTCTCTGAAATCAATAAAGATATATTTAAGAAAAAAATCATTTAAAAAAGATTTCTAGAAGATTTATCTACCATGCATTATTGTGTGGGTATTATTTTTGCTGAGGGTAAGGTCATAAATTGAATCTTCTCTAAATTATGCCAAACAAAAACATAAAAAATAGTTGATATAATATTCACTAAATATTAATACATATTATACATATTTACTTAAAAATATAAGGAGTATTAAGAAATGAATATAGATGGAACAATCATAAAAGATACAGAGAACAGGGATAGCCAAGAGATAATTTTACTTTCGGATCAGCAAGTTATCATAAGCAAAGCCTTTCAGAAACAAATAAAAATTGTGACTTCCTTAATGTGCAAGAAAAAAATCGAGGATATCTGGAAGCCAGATAAAATGCCCCAGACATTATGAGTGGTTTCCAAGTAAGAAAGCACTTATTTTGAGTTGATATTTTTAACTCTGAAGTTGTAAACTTATTGCATGTTAAAAATACTATGTATAATGACATTATTGTTTCAGAAATACTACAAGATAAATTTTCCATACTCACTATAATTAAACTAACCTTATGTCCTCTGTAGGTATCTAAGTATTGTTCATTGTATGAACAAGAACATTTGTGAATATGGCCTTCTTCAGTGCCAGCTAAATAGATATTTGTGTCCTACAACACAAAAAACAAAATGCGTTTGTTTTTAATACATTGGTAAATGTGCTAAATAGAAGATTAGACCATTCAAGATACATTAAAATCAATTCAAGAACCAAAACTAGAAATATTACCTCAAAGATAGTTGTCCATTGCCTTTTTCTTTCTATCATGATTTTATAATCATTAAACTACCTGAAGGCCTACTATGCAAAGAAAACATAGATTTGTTCTTTGCTGGAATAGAGGATATAATTTAGAAATTATAAGGACAAACACTGGCTTAAAATGGGGAAGAAACTCTTTAACACTTTTACTATCTGACACTGGAACTAGCAGTCCAGGGAAATAGTAAGTATTCTTTCATTAGAACTAGTCAAGGATAAGGCAGATGACTTAATAATACCTATTAATGTATATAATGCTGAAGAAATGGTTCTTGCTGGGAATGAGAACTTGAACTAGATGGTTTCTCAGAAATCTGTAACTAAATGTATGTATTAAATAAAGATTTTAAATGTATTTCCTATAGAGAAGTCTGGAAGTAAGTGTCCTATGTCCTCACTATGTGGGGTCAGAATCACCTTGGGACCATTTTAGAACTGCAGAATCTCAGGCCTTACCCCGGACCTTCTGAGTCAGAATCTGCATTTTCATAAGATTTCCAAATAATTTATATGTACATTAAAATTTGAGACACACTGTTTTAGTGTGTACCAGTACTTGAAGAATGCAACTACTGGATGATGGGGTATATGCAGTTTTAAATTACACAAAAAGTAAAATTTTTCCCCCAAAGTAGTATTACTAATTTACATTCAACTGTAAATAAAAGTCCCCTTTGACCTATGCTCTCTTCAACAGTTGGTTATAAAGAAATCTTAAATTTTGCCATTAAAAAGTTATACCTGATGATCTTAGGTGCCATGTATGTGAATATTAAGTGTTAAGCACATTTTTATTTCCTATTCTGTTCATATCTCTTGACTATTTTACTAATAACCTGTCTTTTGCATATTTATTTGTGTAATTTCTTTATATGTTCTAATACATATGCTTTATCTATTAAATGTGTCACAAATATCTTTTCCCAGTGTATGGCTTCTTATTTTCTTTAGTGTCTTTTGGTAAATAATAGCTCTCATTTTAATGTCATGGTTTGATTCCTGGTCAGGGCACATGCCTGGGTTGCAGGCTTGATCCCCAGTAGGGGGTGTGCAATGATGTTTCTATCTCTCTCTCCCTCTCCCTTCTTCTCTCTGAAATCAATAAAAATATATTTAAAAAAACCCAGAAGTTCATTAACTGTGCTTTGATTTGACTCTGGTCTTGATAAGCATGAACTTAAGTGGTCTTCCTGATCCCCAGAATCATAAGAGTAACTGCTCACACTGAGGGTATAGAGGGCTATATAGTACATTTGGTTTCTATCAGTATAATAGAGCAGCAGAGCAGATAAGAAGGGCAAGGAGGGGCACTCATTAAACATGCAGTTGTAAAGAGGATCCTGCCATCGTGCCTCAGAAATGCAGACCTTACCTCTGGAAAGTAGATAAAGACAGACTATATAATCAACTGGAATGTGCCATACTACCTTAGGTTGGAAGCTATGTTTGTTATTTTTTTCACTTACAAGGCACAGTATTAATCAACATGCTAACCTTTTGTCTTGCTTCCTATCTTAATACACTTCAATTATTGGAAGTTGTTCATATGCAATAGTAAATAATGGCTTGAAATAATTTACCTTGGGATGAAAAGCAAAACACATTCCAGGAGCCTGTCGAGATATCAAAGCTTCACCTTTCTTTTCCTTTTCCCCTCCTTTTTTACTGGCAGTAGGAGTAGTTCGCTTCAAACGCATCAAATCTTTATTTAAAGGAAAAATACATTACATTTCTTAGGCCCCACAGGGGTTTCAAATTATGGAGGTACACAGGTTTTTATTGCCTTCATGGGGAAATAAAGTCACTGTGATTTTTGCCATTAGATCTGTTTTTTCATGGTCTGAAAATAGAAGGTTTTAAGTTGCTTTCCCTGGGACCAGGATGGGGGTTTTAGTAGCTAGAAGAAGCTAGGATGGTGAGTGGACCAAGCAGGTAACAGGGGAAGAAAATCAATTACCATGTGATTTAACACGCATACGCTGTTTCTGCTACATCTGTGCCATAGTTTCAAGCAATTATATAGACAACTGTCAGGGCATCTGAACTAATTTTTAGAATGATGCAGGGCAGAGATAAATAAATGGAAAAAAGAATGGGAGAGAATAAGGGAAAAGGCTTTCTGCCTTAGAAAAGTAAGTTTGCAAATATAATAGTGTTGTTTGAGAGTGTTACTAGTTTCAACTGAAATTCTAAACTGTCTCCAAACCTCTTTGTTAAAATTACTTTAGAAGGGCAAAAAATAAATAAAATAAAAATCTATCTATCATCTATCTATCTATCTATCTATCTATCTATCTATCTATCTATCTATCTATCTATCTATCATCTATCTATCTATCTATCTATCTATCTATCTATCTATCTATCTATCTATCTATCATCATCTATTATCTATCTATCATCTATCTATCTATCTATCTATCTATCTATCTATCTATCTATCTATCTATCTATCTATCTAATCTATCATCTATCTATCATCTATCTATCTATCTATCTATCTATCTATCTATCTATCTATCTATCTATCTATCTATCTATCTATCATCTATCTGATTTACCACATGAAAAAGTATTGTAGATATAATGTGTCCCTTCTGCAAATAATGATTTCTGCCATCTTTTGCATGTGATTAGGTTAAAATTAGCAAATACCCAAACTAGATCCTTAGAAAGAAAATAACCAAGCCCAGTTTTCTTATTTAGCAAAACCAAAATCTGTCACCTCTTACACATGGTCTCCTAGGAATTTTTAATTCAGCATATAACAAGAGAAAGATAATTTGACATATATTTATTAGTAGTATATATTTTTTTACCGTGACAGTCCAGTCCTTTCCTTATAACCCATTTGGAGATTCTTCCATCTGCTGATATAGAAACTAATATTTCTCTCTTGTCATCACCTGTTGTCCCTCGATCTTGCTCTATCCACTGTAGTTGCCATACAGGCCCCAGATGTTTTTGAGGTGATTCACTGAAACAGGGAAAAGTACTAAATATAGATTCATTATAATATTTTTTTTAAAAAAGACTTGGAGTACAGGTGATAAGGACAACTCTGTAGAACACCATCACCTACTTATAGAATGCTTTTATTGCTCAAATCTGGACTTTTAATTTAAATATTTTGAAAAACAGGAAAGATCATCACTTTGCCACTTAATATTCACTGCTGTTTTTCTCATTTCTTAAAAAAGAAAAATTTTACTGCCATTAATTAAATTGGCTGTCATAACAAACACAAAAGCAAATTATTTCCTCTCTTAAGAATATATTTCACTTACTCTATTCCTTTTATTTTTTCCCAGTTAAGTTGTTTAAATTTAGTTTGTTTTAGACAAACTAAATAAAAGTACTTTATTTTTATAAGGATTTTTCATAGTTTAAATGAATAAGTTGTTTAAGTTTTATTCACTTCTCAGTGAATTTTAAAATCACTTGTCAGATTACTGACTGTTTTTCTATCAATGTTAATGGGTTGCTCTGTTCCTAGTCCTGAATTCCTTGATTCTTTTAAAAAGCAAACTCTCCGAAATAATAGTTCTGAATCTTTTAAAAATCATAGATATCTTTGATTATATGGTAAAATTTATGGACACTCTTCCTGGAAATAAGCAGAAAGGCCCACACTTACAAAACTATGCAAATAATTTCAAAGTTAAGCTTAAGAACTCCTGTTTTAATGCCTACTGCCACCCAGTTCTTGCTAAGTTTACTCAAACACTAACATAAATATTCTACCTCATTTTTGCCCCATTGATATCTGGTCTATCACAAAAACCTAACGTACTCAATATTTTTCCCCTTTAACTTTTTCATTTTCTCAATATGACTCATTTATTTATTCATTCACTGTGGTTTTTTTTCTTTTAAAAGTTCAATATTTATTTCTTTTTTATTAAATGTATTAGGGTGACATTGGTTAATAAAATTATATAGGTTTCAAGTGTACAATCCTATAATACATCATCTGTATATTGCATTGTGCCTTTACAGTCATTCATTCATTCTTAAACACTTACTATAATCCTATTACATATCTAATATCATGTGACAGATGTACTGAGCATGCAAAGATAAGTAAGACTTAATCCTTGCCTTCAAAGAGCTTACAGACTCCTCAGGAAGATGATATATACATAAACAATTTACATACAGCACGATATGTCTGTGACAGAGGTGTGTATAGGATGCACAAAAGAAAGACATGGGAATGTTTCCTTGAGAAGATGACACCGCAGCAGTCCAGGGTACATACAAACTTTCAGCTATAAGATGAGTAATTTCTGGAGATCTAATGTACAGCATGGTGATTATAGTTAATGATACTGTACTGTATGCTTGAGTTTTACTAAGAGAGGACATCTTAAGCGTTCTCACCACACACACAGAATGGTAACTATGTATGGTGATGGATGTGTTAATTAATTTGATTGTGCTCTTCATAATGTATACATATATTCAATCATCATATACAACCTAAATATATACAAATTTTTTAGTTATTCCTCAATAAAGCTTAGAAAAAATTAATTTTCTTTAAAAAAGAATAAGCATAAACTGTCAAGCCAAAGGAAGTTTGTTGATGAGGTGGGCAGAGAAGGAGATGAAGGGGATATTAGAGCAAAGCATTGCAGCTGGGGAGACAGGATGAGGGATCAGTAAATGTTTGAAAAATAATGGTAGCCCTCTCGGTAACAACGTAAACACTCATTCAGAACCAAATAACGTTAGAGTGTATTTTTACTTCTCTCTAAATAAGTATGTACTATACGTTTATCTAATTCTTGGATTCTCACCTGCTATCCAGAACTGGAACATTAACATTGCTCTGTACGTTATACACCGCAATGGTGCCATTGTGATAGCCAACTGCCAGAAGATTGGGTGTTCCAATCGAAAAGTCCACAGCAGTAACTCCATGTAGACTCTGATAAATACGTTCTGGCCACTGAATTAAAAAAAAAAATGACATCACATTGGTTTCGTAGACCACAGCAGGTAGGGTATGATGATGGCTGCAGTGTTGTTGGGTGGCAGTGGGGATGTGAGAAGAGTTAGTCCCCATTTAGTTACTCTTCTCTCCCTAACTTTCAGTATAAATGAGAACAGAGCCTCCTTGCCTTTCCTTTGACGAATCCTCAGAGCTCAATAATTTTAAGAAATACAAGATGGGTTTTTACAATAATTACCATATTTTGGCAATCTTTCAACAGGATTTGTTTGATCACTATAGGTTTACATTCTGAAAGAAAGAAATAATGGGCTCCAAAACAAATTACCTAGCATATATATTCCTATCTTCCAGTATATGTTCCAAAACAACCGATAGAAGAAGCTCCAGGACTCTCTAAGGTACTCTTTTCTACAACTCTGTCAAGAGTTTTATTGTTTGTTTTAATGTCTAATCTAAATCCTTTCTTGTTTTTAACACTCTACATGGAAAAGAAGACAACCTACTGATGAAGAATCTTATATCAATCCTTCCACATATTTAAAGTTGCTTCTTCCTTTCTTTTATGCTCTATAAACCTATCTTCCTAACAAACGTGAGACTATTTATAAAAACTCTAATTTTATATGCTCTTCTGATCCTTTATTAAGTTTTTTACTTTACATCTCAGTTGTGAATTAAAACTAAATGCAAAGCTATAAAGTAACAAGTTGACTAGGGCTATTTATCACACACACAAAAACATGACTGATTCTTATTTATTCTCTTTGAAAAATTCATGGCAATAATATCAATCTATTTTAAATCAACTGAGGGCAGCAGAAATCTGTATAGTAAGGTGATAAGGAGATACTCATATATTAAGAAACCACCCAGTATTAAATGAGATGTAATTTTCAAAGGCTTTTCATTTGCAAATTCATTCTTTGTATTTAGCAGTGATAAACAATGATGGTTCAGCTCTGGATCTTCAGATCTGACAGCACATAGTAGATGCTCACTAAATACTGAATGAATTTGTAAATGAATTTACTTTATCCTTCAACAAGAACACATTTTAATTGTTATGTATTTAAACCAAAAAAGAAGTTTTGTTTGAAAAATATTCTTGACTTTATCATATACAATTAACTACTTTATGATAGTTATGCCAACATTTAATTAAATAAAAATGGGTCTTATTCCTGTTTGGATTACCATGGGATTCTTTATTGACCAGCAGCAAGCCAATCCTTTTTTTTGCTCTTTAAATCCAAAATGCCCATAGCCAACAGCCAAAAGGTCCTGAAAACCAGAAAAATACATTTAATATAAGAGACGGTGGTATACAAATATTGGCAAATGTATAAAGATGCATATTAATTAACTGTGTTTAAAATAGTTCAACTGAGATTTTTTAAAATGACAGTATACCATGTATTTTACTTTATACCTTCATCTTCCTAAGCAAAATTATAATAAAAATCAAACTTTCAGATTAAAGAATAAGTACCCCAAAAGAATGAATTGCTAACAAGTTCTTTTATTATTGAGATACATATAAAAGATTTATAATCTTTCCAAGATTGCATTATTACATTATAATATCCCATGAATTTTTGAATCATTTCAAATGTAAAATAAAAGACATTTAAGGTAACAACAGGTGTCATGGAATGAATTGTGTCTGCTCCTTCAAAATTCATATACAAAAGTCATAATCCCCAATGTGATTATTTTAAGGATAGGCTTTTAGGACGTTATTAAGGTTAAATGAGGTCGTATGGGTGGGGTCCTAATCTGACAAAATCGATGGCCTTATAAAAAGAGAAAGAGACACCAGAGCCCTCTCTCTCCACCATGTGAGGACACAGCTGTCTGCAAGCCAGGAAGAGAGGCTTCACCAGTTACCCAATCAGTTAGCACCTTGATTCTGGACTTCCTAGCATCCAGAACTGTAAGAAAATAAATTTCTGTTGTTTAAGTCACCCAGTATATGGTATTTTATTATGGCACCCTAAGCTGATGAGTACAGCAGGTCATTTCAAGAAATGGTTATAAAGTTAATGATTGCCCTGGCCAGTGTGGCTCAGTGGGTTGGGCATTGTCCTGTGCACTGAAGAGTTGCCAGTTTGATTCCCCGTCAGGTCAGTCAGGGCACATGCCTGGGTTGTGAGCTCAATCCCTGGTATGGGATGTACAGGAGGCAGCTGATCAAAGTTTCACTCTCACATCTACGTTTTTTTTTCTCTCTCTCTCTCCTTCTCCTTTCCTCTCTAAAAATTAATGAAAGTGTTTTTTTAAAAGCTAGTGATTGACCAAACTCAGTTTTTTATTTGTAATCAGAATACCTTTATCAAAAATATATTGTTATGTTTTCTTGCCATCACCCTACTTTCAAGCAAAATTCATCCGTCTACAATTCCCTCTGCCTTAAAATATTCTTTACTGCTGTCCTTTCACCCAGACATTGAAAAACTCCTATTTCATCTCTTCTAAACTCAGCATAGGCACCACTTCCTCTAAGAAGCATTCATGAAACTCTCTTATGTGCTCCCACAGCACTATTTATTTTCCTTATTAAAGCACGTAGAAAACAATTATATGGGCAGTGTCCATATATGACTAAATTACTACTATATCTCTAGTGCCTTAACAGAGTTCCTGGCACAGAGTAAATATTCAATAAATATTTGTAGAATAGTTTAGAATAATAAATATAATAAACACCATTTGTCATATATATTTTAGTTTCATTCACAATTATTTACGTTTAATCTTAACAGCAATACAGGATGGGGCAAAAGTTTTACAGTTGTTCATATAGAAAATAACAAAATAATAAATAATAATACACAAATAAACCCTGTGTTTTATGTACTCACAATTGTAAACCTACTTTGCACCATGCTGTATATTAATTTTTAAAATGCCAATGGATATCCTAGATGGCTACAGAGTAGGTGGAAGCTACACTCACCTCCTAGTGACCAAACTGAAATTGCAACTAAAATATAGTACAATCAACCTGAATAACCAACTGAACATTGGCTGAACAGAAGTCTTATAAGCAAAGATTTACAGAGGAAGCCACATGATGACTGGTAGGAAGGGTGGAGACGTGAAAGGAGCTGGCCCCACTCCCATGGGCCATGGCTGAGATTCCAGAGGATCATCTCATCTGCAAAGGTTCCCCTGAGGAGCAGTGTCTCAACTCCAATGCCAAGCTCCCCGGTGCCAAGCTCCCGAGTCCAAAGCACCAAAGCTGGGAAGAGGAGTCCATATAACATCTGCTGTGAAAAACAGTGAGAATTCTGTCCATCAGGGAAAGACAGGAGTATTCTAGAGGCACGGAAGCCATATTAAAGGGCCAATTCACAAAATCTTGTTCACAGCCACTCACCCTGGGCTCTGGCAGGGAGAGGGTAGAGCAGACTATAAGACTATAATCATGTGAGGATCGGCTGGGGTTTGTGGATCTGGGGAAGAAGCTGAGGGGACAGTGACCAGAATTCCTGCACTGAGGCCCTCTACCACACTGCAGACACCATCTTTCTTGGGTGGGAGCCCTCCCCTTTCGGCATCAGCCTGGGGAATGCAAGAGCCCCACCCTCTGATCTCCCTGTTGTCCTACCCTGTAAAGCTCATGCCCTGCTGCGAAGTCTGCTATCAGAGCCAGGGAGCAAAAGTCCAGGCAAACTCAGGGGGTGTCCATGAATGGGTTGTGTGGCTGTGGGGCAGAAGCCATTCCCCACGCTTTCCAGTGAATAGTGATTGAGACTCAATTATAACAGGAGGGCTCACATAGCTCACACCAGGGAGGATCCTGGAGCACCCAGCTCAGATGGTAAGGAGACTGCACCACTGGGTCCCACAGGACACCTACTACATAAGGCCACCCTACCAAGACCTAGGAACACAGCAGATCTCCTAATACATAGAAACAAAGACAAAGAGGCAGAAAAAATGGGGAGACAAAGAAACACACCTCAAATGAAAGAACAGGGAGAAATCTCCAGAAAAAGAGCTAAATGAAATACAGGCAAGCAATCTACCAGATAGAGAGTTCAGCAAAATGGTTGTAAGGATGCTCAAGGAAATTAGTGAGAACTTCAACAGAGATAGCAAGCGTAAAAAAGGACATAGAAGCCATCAAAATGAACAAGTGAGGAATATAATATCTGAAATGAAGACTACACTAAAAAGAATAAAGGGTGGGTTGGATGAAACAGAGGATCAATGTTTCTCTCTCTCGCTCTCTCCCTCTCTCTCTGTCCCCCTCTCTAAAATCAATAAAAACATACTTAAAGTAATAATAATAATATACATAATTCAAATTATGTGTTAACTTTAAAAATACACTAAATATTTATTTCAAAGGTATTGACATTACATGAAAGGGTTTAGGAATAACTAATCCTGTCTTCAGAAGCAGTTTATAAATCCCAGGAGAAAATAAGTTTCATTACTCTATAATCATTTCTCTTTTACAAGCAAACATACCATTCCCCTGCTTAATGATTCATCTAATTTGTCTCAAGATGATTTTTAGCAGTGTAATATTTAAGAGTAAGAAACCTGGAGACGGATGTCTGTGTTTGGACCCTAGCTGTTTCACTTACATTGCATAACTTTGGGCAAGTTATTTATTCTTTCTGTGCTTCAATTTCTTTATCAACATAATGGGGAAATTAATACCTAACTCACAGAGTTTTTATGTTAATACAAGTAAAGTGCTTACAATATGTCTGGTACGTAGTAAGTACTATTTAAGTATTTGCTATTAATAGTAGCGATAGTATTTTAAGGAATCTCAAAATTATTTTGCACATTTTCACTGTTACTGGATGAAGTATCTATTTCTGAATATGATTAACTTAAGGAGAATACAAATTTGGGTCCGTGAGTTTAGTAAATGTTGAAATAAATCAATTATATATTATATCCTAGGTCATTTCTCACTATCTGGTGTGAATTCAGAGAATGTGATGTCCGAAGTAAATCTCTCAAAATAAAAATGGTAAGGAGAAAAACACTTTTTCGTAACTGTAGGCATTCTCCCCCTTTTGAGATACGAACTTGCTTTACAGGCATTTTTAAAAGTACGGATTATGTCCATTTAAGTACCTTGCCTAATAGATAAAGGAATTTTCCTTTGGACTTGACAGTTGCCCTTAAAAGCTAGAGATGGAGTTGTTAAAATATTCGATAACTTACTGGATTTGTTTTATTCCAGGCGAGGCTGCTCACGTTAAGCCCTTTGGTTAAGTCACAGGAAAACGACCACAGCCGCTCCAGGTTGGCTGGTATGGTTGACTGCCCTGCGCCCATCTCTATTTCTTCTTCTTCTTCCTTCTTAGGCTCTTCTTCTGCCTCTTCAAGCTTTTCACCTTCTGAAAGTTCTTCAGGCTCTTCAGGTTCTGGTTCTAAAAGTAAATCGAATAAAGAGAGTAGCATTTTCTATGCCTGTAGGGCCCTGCCCAAGGATCCAAACAGCACCTCTGTCTACCGCTGACACCACAAGCCCCACTGGACCAGCTGGATCATGTGGCTCAAATGACAGTGCATCCTGCAATAGCCGTCTGGCCCTGTTGCAGAAGCTTCTATGGTTCTAGGCCCCCTCAAAGCTAGCAGCTTTTCAGGTCACTCAACGAATAAGCCAGAGTAGCACATCCAAATGAGGAATGTGTTGCTTCCACAATGGGAAGAGGTCCATTGGGCATTGTGCCTCTCTTTTGGTTGTAAGAGGGGCTGGATGAAAGTATGTCTTGACATACTCTAAACCACCAGAAATTTAACTGAGGTGAAAGGCCCCTGAAACTTTGTGGGATTTATTTCTCACACTGATATGCAAATCAGTATGTTTATTTCTTGCTCACTGGATCCAGTCAGCATAATGTCATCAATGAAATGAACGAGTGTGATGTCTTGTTGAAGAAAAATGCCCCTGCAGACTAAATTACAACATAAAGCCTGAGAGTTGATATACCCCTGTGGTAGGACGGGGTCTTGTATTGTCAGCCTGGCAAGCTGAGAGCAGATGGTTCTGGTGGTTTTTACCAACAGATATTGGGGGGAAAGAAAGCATTCACTGTATAAATAAGTACACACCAGGTACCAAGAAAGGTGTTAATTTGCTCAGACAATGAAATCTCATCTGGAACAGCAGCTGCAGTTGGAGTCACCTATCATTAAGTTTATAATAACCCAATGTTTTTCTCCAAGATTGTATGTTTTCTACACAAGCCAAATAGTTGAGTTGAATGGGAGATGTGGTGGGAGTCAGTACTCCTGCATCTTTCAAGTTCTTGACGGTGGCATTAATCTCTGAAATCCCTCCAGAAATGTGGAATTGGTTTACTATTTTCATAGGTAGAGGCAGCCCCAGTGGCTTCCACTTAGCCATTTCCTACCATAAGAGCCCTCACTCCACAGTTCAACTACCAAGTGTGGAGACTCTGCCAGTTGCTAAATATTCTCTTGCAAGTATACGTTCTGGAACAGGGGAAATAACCACTGGATGGGCTCGGTGACCCACTGGACCCACTGTGAGATGGACCTGAGCTAGAGCTCCACTGATCACCTGACCTCTATGTGCCCTTACTCTCTGACTAGTGGATCACAGCGATGTTTTGGGTCTCTGGGAGCTAATGACTAATTATGTTTAGTACCTTTTTAGGTGTCTAGTAGTCATTCTTGTATATTTTGGTGAAGTTTCTGTTCAAACCTTTCACCTATTTTCATTAGACTGTTTACTTTCTTTTTATTAAGCTGTAAGTATCCTTTACATATTCCAAATTTAAGTCTTTGATCAGATGTATGCACTGTAAACATATTCTTCTAGTCTGTTGCTTGCATTTTTTCCCTTTAACAGTTTCTCAAAGAGCAGACATTTTAACTATCTCAAAAGTCTTACCAGTTTTTTCTTTTATGTCTTGGAATTTTGGGGTATTAAGTAATCTTTTCTTATAAAAAGATGACAAACATTTCCTCTTTTATCTTTTCAAATTTTTAAATTTAAATGGTTCATTCTGAGTTAATTTAGACATATGATATGACATAGGGATTGAGGTTAATTTTTTGCCCATATAAATATCCAATTGTTTCAGCATCACTTATTTAAAAATCAGCCTTTTTCTACTGAATCACCTCTGCATGTTTGTCAAAAAGCAATTGATCATATAGGTCTGTGTTTATTTCTGGACCTACTCTTCTGATGCCATCTATATATCATCTATCCTTAGGCAAATACCACACCGCCTTGATTATTATAGCTTTATAATAAGTCACTTATAAACAGATAGGGTAAGTCCTTCACCTTCATTCTCCTGTTTCAAAATTGACTTGGTTATTCTAGGTCCTTTGCTTTGCCACATAAAATTTGGAACCTTCTTGTCAGTTTAATTCTATTTAAAGAAATTTAAAATCATGGGAAATGTCTCATTTTTTACTCACGGTTTCCAGTTCTAGTACTCTTCATTCATTGGTGTGGATGCTAATATTTGTTATTGTCTTTCATCAACCTGAAGAACTTCCTTTAACATGCCTTGCAGTGGTGGTCTGCGAGCAACAAATTCTCTCATATTTTGTTTGTTTTTATTTCACCTTGATTATTAAAGATTATTTTCTCCAAGTGTAGAAGTTTTTTAGCACAGTAAAAATGTCATTGCATTGTCTTCTGGCTTCTGATGAGAAATTAGGGCATTATTCACTTTCTTCCCTGAATGTAATGCATTTTTTTCTGGCAACTTTTAAGATTTTTGACATATTACTTATGATATGCCTCAGTCTTGTTTTTATTGTGTTTAGCTTGCTTTGGTTTTGTCGAGCTTCTTGTAATGGGTGGTTTAAAGATTTTTCAAGTATGGAAATTTTCAGCTATTCTTTCTTCAAATATTTTTCTGCTGCTTCTCCTCTCTTTTCTACCACCACGGTTCCAAGTGCATGCATGTTAAACAGCATGATCGATCTTGAGACACAGGTCACTGAGGCTCTATGTTTTTTTTAGCCTTATTTCTCTCTATACTTCATTTTGGAATGTCCCTATTGCTTTGCTTTTGAGTTCACTGATCTATAGTTTTTAGAATTCTTCAACCCATCCAGTGAATTTTTTTTATTTCAAGTATTATGTTTTTCAGACCTAGAAGTTTCCTTTGGTTCTACATGTAGCTTTCATTACTTTTCTTATATTCTTATTTTCCTTTAAATACTTAAGCATATTTTATTTATTTATTTTTTTAATATATCTTTATTGATTTCAGAGAGAGGAAAGGAGAGGGAAAGAGAGAGACAGAAACATCAATGATGAGAGAGTCATTGATCGAGCCCACAACCTGGGCATGTGCCCTGACTGGGAATCAAACCCCGATCGCCAGGATCCTAGGTCGAAGCTCAACCGCTGAGCGACGCCGGGCTGGGCAAGCATATTCTAATATATTTTTCTTTAATAGACTATTTTTAAGGCAGTTTTAAATTCACAACAACATTGAACTCAAAGTGTAGAGTTCCCATACACTCAAACACAGATATATGCACAGCCTCCCCCAGAATCAACATCCTGAACCAATGGTACCTTTGCTACTATCAATGAACCTACATTTACAAATCATTATCACTGAAAATTCACAGTTCACATTAGGGTTCACCCTTGGTGTTGTACATTCTATGGCTTTGAACAATGGTACAATTGATATGTACCCATTATTCTAGCATCATACAGAATAATTTCACTGCTCTAAAATCTTATATGCTCTGCCTATTCAATCTTCCCAACCCTCTAAACACTGGCAACCATTGATCTTTTTTACTGTCTTCATACTTTTGCCTTTTCCAGACTAGCATATAGTTGGAATCATACAGTATGCAGTCTTTTTAGATTGGCTTCTGTCACTTAGTAATATGCCTGTAAGTTTTCTCCATGTCTGTTCATGACTTGGTAATTCATTTCTTTTTAGTGCTAAATAATATTCCATTGTTTGGAAGTACCATAATTTACTCATTTATCTACTGAAAGACAGCCTGGTTGCTTCAAAGTTTTGGCACTTATCAATAAAGCCATTAAAAACATCTGTGTGCAGGTTTCTGTGTAGATATACTCAACTCCTTTGGGTAAATTCCAAGGTGTGCTATTATGAACCATATGGTAACAGTACATTTAGTTTTGTAATAAACTGCCAAACTGTCTTCCAAAGTGGCTAAACTTTTGTGCATTCTTACCAGCACTGAATGAGATTCTTGTTGCCCCACATCTTTGGCAGCATTTGGGGGGGTGTTTTAAATTTTGGCCTTCTAATAGGTATATAGTGGTCTCATTTTAATTTGCAATTCCCTAATAACACATGATGTTGAGTATCTTTTTATATGCTTATTTGGCATATGTATATTTCTTTAGTGAGGTCTCTGTTAAGGTCTTCTGCCCATGTTTTAATAATGTTGTTTGTTTTCTTATTGTTGAGGGATTTTGGATAATATGTCTTTTGTAAATATTCTCCAGTCTGTGACTTTACTTCTCATTATCTTGAAAATGTCTTTCACAAACAGTTTTTTAATTTAATAAAGTAAGCTTATCAATTATTATTTTCAATGGATCATGCCTTTGGTGTTAAATTAAAAAAAAAAGTCATCACCATACTCAAGGTCATACTCATTTTCTCCTGTGTTGTCTTTTAGAAGTTTCATAGTTTTGCATTTTACATTGTGGTCTTTGATCCATTTTGAGTTACTTTTTGTGATAGGTGTGAGTTCTGTGTCTAGATTCTTTATTTTGCCTGTAAATGTCCAATTGTTGCAGTACTATTTGTTGAAAAGACTCTTTCCTTCACTGTATTGCCTTTCCTCTTTTGTCAAAGATCAGTTGACTATATTCATGTGGATGTATTTCTGGGCTCTGTGTTTTGTTTTGATCCATTGATCTATGTATCTATCCTTTCATCAATGACCGCACTGTCTTAACTACTGTAGCTTTATACTAAGTCTTGAAGTCCAGTAATGCCAGTCTTCTGACTTTGTTATTTTTCTTCAATATTTACTGACTCTTCTGGGTATAATAGCCTTTTAAAAGTCCCTGCCTGCTTTCCCATCATCTCCACCACCTTTCATCTGTTTCTGTTGACTGAGTTCTCTCATGGCATGGCTCATGTGTCCTTGCTTCTTCACGTGACTAGGAATTTTTTGCTGGATGCTGTACATTGGATGTTACAGTATTGAAAGTCTGGATTGTGTTTTCTTCCTTTATACAGTGTTAAAGTTTGTTTTGAAAGGCAGTTCACTTACTTTCAGGTTAGCTTAATTTTTCTGAAAGCTTTTTCTAAAGGGTTGTTTGTTGGGGAAAGTGGCCCTTCTGGATATCTATTGAACACCCCAGGTGTGCAATAAGGTCTCTACCTTCAGCCACTCAGAACTCAAAGGTCTCCTAGTCCTGAGTAAACTCTGACACTTGTTCATCTTATAGCTCCTGGTAGTTGTTCTTTGTTTACATTCTGGAATTTTACTCCAACATGCACAACTTGTGTTTCGGCCAAAGACTCAATGGTAGATTTATGCATTTATTTCTCTTCATAGCTTCCTCCTGTCTGATTCTCTATCCTACCAATTCCAGTCACCTCAGCCTCTCTGAACTCTTATCTTTATGTGCCATAGAATAAGCAAAATGATGTACTCTACTACAATTCATCTCCCTGTCCTGTGTGTGGTCTCATAATTATCTACATTATAACTAAAAGTAGAAGTACTATTTCATCTTTTTAAAATGGTCAATGATGGGTTCCACATTGCTATGATAAGCTTCCAGTTATTATGAGTTAACTGTATTAGACTTGCCCTCCTACCATAAATAGATATAAAGCTGTATTTGAAATATGAGGTAACTTTTCAGGCACTAAACAATAGGCATTGCACAACTGTAAACACCATGGTCAACCACACTTTCAGCCTGGGACAATGACCTCACCACAGTGCTGGGAAGTGAGTGTAGCAAAACACAGCAGTCCAGCTGAGTTGCAGAGGCAGAGATAAAAGTTCAAAGAGGCAGAGATAAAAATAAGCTCCAACAACTTGATTTAAAGGTGGAGATTGTTAAACTGAGTAAAAAAATCAAGACCAAACTATATACTGTTTACAACAGATACATATTAAACATAAAAATAAAAATGTTATAAGTAAAAGGTAGGAAAAATATCTACCATGCAAATAAAAAGGCTAGGAAAGTTAGTATGGCTATATTAATGTAATGCAAATTAGACTTCAAGACAAAAAGTATTATCAGAATAAATACAGGCATTTCTTAATTATGAAAGTGCAAATAACGATTTTTAAAAAGGGTAGCATCAATAAGACAGAACACTTTTAAATTTGAATGTACCTGAAAACAAAGCTCTCAGATATATAGAACAAAATTAACAAACCTAAAGGAAAATATAAACAAAACTATAATCATAAACTAGGGATTTTAATATTACTCTCTTATTAATTGATAGAAAGGGTCAACAAAAAGTCAATAAAGGTAAAATTTTGAAAACATTAACAGCAATTTGACAAAATTAACATTTAAAGAATACCACACCAATAATAACAGAATATACAATGTTCTTGAGTATAAAACACTCTCCATATGCTGGGCCATAAAACAAGTCTTGATAAACTTCAAAGGCTAGAAATCATAGGAATATGTTCTCTGACCACCCCACAGTATTAAATTAGAAATCAATACAAAAATATAGTATAAAAATTGGTAAAAAACTTTAAAAAATACACACTTCAAACTAACCTATGGGTCAAGAAAATCCACATAAGAAATTAAAAATTATTACTAACTGAATAATTATGAAAACACAAGCTATCAAAATATGTGGGATGCAGCTAATATAGTACTTACAGGTGAATTTATAGTACTAAATACCTATCTTACGCAAGAAAAAATATGTGAAATTAATGACTAACCTTCTATCTTGAAAAACTTGAAAAAAAGAGTAAATTAAACACAATATAAAACAAAAACATAAAAGTAAAAATGGAAATAATTGAATTTTGTTTTTTTAAAAGCAGATAAAAATTGAGAAAGTCAAGAAAGCCAGGTGATTTTTTTTAAGGATTAATACAATTGAAAAAGGCCCAACTACACTAATAAAAAAAGAGGAGAAAATTCACAAATGACCAATATCAAGAATGAAATAAGTGATATCACTATAAAGCCTGCAGATATTAAAGGATAGAATTTAAGGAGAGGGTATTATGAGCAGCTTTATGCATATAACTTCAACAACATAAATAAAATGGGTAAATTCCTCACAAATTACCAAAACTGACATAGGTAGAAATAGAATATCTGAATAACCCTATATGTGTCAAAAAAATTAAACTTGCAATTTGAAAACTTCTTATAAAGAAAATTCAGTTCCAGATGGGTTCATTGGTAAATTTTATCAAACAATTAAAGAAGAAATAATACACTTCTTTTTTTTTTAAAAAAAGAAAATGAGAGAAGGCTTCCAAAACTCATTTTATATATCTATCATAAAACTGATACAAAAACTCATCATGGTCTTTACAAGAACAAAAAATTACAGAAAAATATGCTGCATAAACTCAATTGGAAAATTCTTAACAGAATATTAAAAAATTGAATTTGCCAATATAGAAAAAGGATAATACAACATAACCAAGTGAGATTTAAACACAGGGATTAAGTACTTGGGGAAAAAGCACCTGAAAAGTACTCAATGTGATTAGTCTTTAGGACATTAAAAAGATTGCCAACATCAGGTGTTACCGAGAGTATGGAGCAACTGCTACTCTTGTATTTTGCTTGTAGGATTGTAAGATGGTACAAGTACTTTGGAAAGGTATTTTTCAGTTTCGAAAGAAGTTAAACATACATCTACACAATGACTCAATAATTCCATCTCTAGGTATTTACCCAAGAGAAATTAAAACTTATGTCCACAAAAAGATACATAACAATGATCATAGCAGCTTTATCCATAATAGTCTAAAACTGCAGACAGCCCAGGTATCCATTAACAGATGAATCAATATACAAATCTTTACGGTACATTCATTAAATGAAACAGTACTTGGGGGGAAAAATGAACTACTTATATATGCATCGCAAAATCATTATGTTGAGTGAAAGAAACCAGACACCAAAGAATACTACTATATGAACCCACTTATATGATATACCAAAACACCTAATCGATGGTGAGAGAAATCAGGTGAATGCTTTTTATGGTAAGGTGTAACTAAAAAACAGCACAAGGGAATTTTGGGGGTTGATGGATATATTCTCTATTTCTATTAGAGTATTAGTTACACAGTCTTATATACTTTCAAAATATATCAAACGATACAGTTAAAATATCTCTATTTTATTGTGTTTAAATCTTATCTCATTAAAATACTTTCTACAATATTTAATTTCTTAGATACATTTAAAGAAGTAATCTATCAACAGTTTTGCTTTTAAAATGTCAAAATGCACAGTACAAAGTAAATTTCAACCTTATAGCTCTTTAAATATAGAATTAAAAGTTTACATATATGATGAAAATGGTAAATATCAACCTAATACGAGAGAGGGGACATAGTTTTTCAATATTCTTGGATGTATGTAAGGAAAAGGTTTACAACCATTTGTCACACATGCTATTTTGTAACCTAAGTTTTTAATGTAGGCATACAGAAGTTTGATTTTGACTTGAAGGATCAAGAAAGATGTCATGAAGCAGCCTGCCCTAATGCATACTTGAAAGATAGGAATATAATAGGCAAAGATGGGATGGGTACAAGGGTGGGTACTTTTAATTGAAATATGCTTGGACTGTCAAGCATATTCCAATTAAAAGTAAAGCAGAAATGTTTAGATTTTGTTTAGGGATTATCAGGTGAGTATAATATGGATAACTTTTAGGGTCTCCAAAGTCATACAACGAGATAAAGTAGTCCGTGTCCAGATTGCAAGTATCTTTGTATGATACGTTTGTAATTTATACTAGGAAATGGGAAGGTACTGAAGGGTTTTGGGGGCAGTTAAATGCCATGTTCAAACCTGTGTTTATGATACATCAGTATGTCAGGATGGTAGAGTGGAAAGACAATTGGAATGGAATCAAAAGATCTTGGTTGGATGTCTAGCTTTGCCATAGACTATGTAACCTTAGAAAGTTTCTATAGCCTTTATTTTGTTCATTCAAATATTGAAAGGTGGAATAAGATCATCTTTAAAACCCTTCAAAATATTCTGAGAACAAAGAGGTGGAATCTGTAGCAAGGAGAACAGGAAGAATGACCCTGCAATAAAATTAGGGACAGGTGATAAAAGCCAGAACCTGGGAAGTGTTAATGGCAATGGAAAAGGAAGTCTGAATATGAGAGAATAATTTAATGCAGGGAGAAGGAAGCCACAGACGCTTATGAGTTTTGAATCCAAGGGACCAGGACTTGCTGTGGGTTCTCTAGTCTGGACTCTACTGTCACTCGCTCCCATGTTTAGTGCTGAAAGCTATATAAACACATCTTCTGATAAGTGATAACCCAGTCGAGATTACATTTAGAAATAGTAACATCATTTAATTTTTAAAATTATTTGAGTTTGTTTAAATGTGATTATGTTTTGAAAATACCTTTTAAAATAGGAAGCTGACGATAAGCTGCAAGTTTGGGCTGAAATATATTTTCCATTAGAACTCGTTCCATAAAAAATAAGTCCTGCTGAAACTTTCCAGATTTGAATATTGAATCTGAGTAGTTTTCTTCATCATCATGCACTTTAGACAGAATTACATTTTCTATTTCCATTATAGAACTAGCTTCACTATCTGTAAAATACAAACATAATGATAAAATAATCCAAGTAATATTAGATGATTCATGCATTCTAAATATTTTAAAAATGACATTTTGCTATCACTATTTCTTTTCTTCCAGTACTCAACAACTTCAATAGACATTTAATGAATATCTTTTATGTACTAAGCGCATGCAAGATATATATATATATAATATACATATATGTGTATATATATATATAAAACACACACACACATATATATATTATCTCATTTTGGAATTCTCAACCACTCAAAAATGTACTGTCTTTTGAAAGATAAAAAATGATAACCTCATGAGGTAATTTTTATGTCTGTACATTTTTTCCAATTAAAATAAGATAATCAGTCTTCAGATAAATGTCTGATCTGATTATTGTTTCATAGGAATATTCTACTACTGTGTTAATTTTTTATTGATGCTATAATTAATTATCAAAAACTTAGTGGATTAAAAACATGCAAATTTATTAACTTAGAATACTGTAGGTTAGAGGTCTGGTTGCAGGTCTCACTGGGCTAAACCAAGAAGTCAATAGGGTTATGTTCCTTTCCAGAGGCTCTAGAGGAGAATTTATTTTCTTTCCTTTTCCAGCTTCTAGAGGCCACCCACGCCCTCCCCCATCTTAAAAGTCAGGCAACATGGCATCTTGCTGATCTTCTGTCATTGCGTCTCCCTCTGACCACAGGTGGGAAAGGTCCTCCACTTTTAAGTACACATGTGATTAGATGGAGCCCACTTGAATAATGCAAGAAAATCTCCTCCTTTGAAGATCTTTATTTAATCACATCTGGAAAGTCTTTTTTGCCATGTAAAGTAAGATATTTATAGATTCCAGGGATTGGGATGTGTACATATTTGGGGAACTATTATTCTGCTTACCATACTACTTAGCACACTCTTATTTAAAAAAACAAAAACCAAATAAAGGTCAGTCCTACTTCCATGAAGATGGCATAGACATATTTTTGCCTGTTCCTCTTGCTAAAAACAACTAAAAATCTTGGAATATATGTGACAAACATAAGAAGGCTTTAAAAGTCTTTGGAAGAAGGCAGAGCAACTAGATAGAGTCCTGGGAACCTAAGGAATGACACAGTTGTGAATTCTCTGGGTTTCCTTATGGTCACATATATTCCAAATATAAAGCTGAAGAAGCCAGCAAATTTAATAAAATTGAATTTGTAATTGCAAAATTCCCCCCTCCCCCCCCCCCAAATCCCCAGGCACAGATAGCTTTACTGCAGAATTCTACCAGACATTTAAAGAATGAACACCAATTCTACACAATCTCTTCCAGAAAATAGAAGGGGAAGGGAAACTTTCTAATTCAATACTTTTCATGTTCCACCAGAAAGAAAATATTATAACTGCTAAAAAGAGAATTTATTGAAAACATCATGTGAAAACCTCATTCAAAAAACTGAAATCTTACTTTTTTCTGTAGTACTTCCTAGCCCTTTTCGGTCCTGATCTTTAGGAGGTACACTTGCTCTGCTGCTTGAATCAACTACAGATCGTTTTACACTTGCTTTACTGGTTGAATCAATTATAGATTGTGTTACTGGTAAGGAGGAAACTTCCAGAGCATTATAAGAATCATACAAATCCCAAGCAGTAGACATTATGCCTAAAGAGACAGAAAGGTAAAAATTACTGGAGACCAAATTCTAATATTTCAGCTTATACATAAACTAGTCATAGCAAAATCTAAGATATCTACAGTCTAGGAAAAAAAGTACTACTATTTAACCACAAAAGTACCAGTGCAGGAAGTGAATAAAAATTAAAAAGAAACAGATCATGAAGACAACTTAAAAAATCCTTAGGCATCACACTCTTAGCATCTCCAAATACCTTACTGTTTTGGTGACAGCTCCAAATTATCCTCACCATCCTTTCTGACCCCCACACCTCCCTCCTCTTTATCCCAAGTTGGTGCAGCATAATCTCATCTGTCTGTGAGTTGATATGGACTCAGACAATCATGTTATAACAAGGTTTTAATGTTCCTTTACTATGGTTAACAGATAACATGTTATATTCTGCAGAGCTTTTCCTTTTTAATTATCTAATTCATTTTATCAAGAAAAATTTTCTATATGCTTATGTGAAAAGATCATACATTTTGGGGAAATGATAGACTGTTCTCAAAAAATTGGTAGACTAGTATGGTTTTTAACTTCTCTTTTAAATTTTTTGTTTATATTTGTTCAAACGGGCAAATATAACAATGTCTCAGGAAAAAAGCTCCCAACACTTCATTGCTGATATAAAAATGAAAGGCTTATATAGCAATTATTTTATCAGTGACCACATAACAATATATTCCTACATGCTAAACTTACTAAACTTTCAGTTGAAGTACAGTGATTTAATAAAGAATTTTTCCCTGAAAATAAAAACAGGATCTGGATCTAACAAGTGCAACTATTTCATTGTTAGCAGCTTTTTCATAACGTAAAATGAAAGATTTCTGGTGTTTAACAAGGTTTTCAATTAGTAGGAGGGTTAACTTACATTTTATAACATTTCTATCTTATTGAGCTTAATAATATCTAGCAAAATCATACACGGAATAAATACCTACTGTATTTTGCTGAATTGGAAGGGGTATAATGTCCATGTTCATGAAGTAAAAGATCATAGAAAGAAACTGTCTTTGAATATTGAATTAAAAAAAAAAGAATGCTCTACCCTAGCTGGTTTGGCTCAGTGGTTATAGCGTCAGCCCATGGGCTAAAGGGTCATAGGTTCAATTCCGGCCAAGGGCACATACTTCGGGTGCACACTTGATACCTGGCCCTGGTCAGGGGCATGTGCGGGAGGCAACCAATCGATGAGTCTCTCTCACATTGGTGATTCTCTCTCTCTCTCTCTCTCTCTCTCTCTCTCTCTCTCTCTCTTTCTCCCACTCTCGCTGAAAAGCAATGGAAATAAAATCCTTGGGTGAGGATGGAAAGAATGCTCTGCTTAAAAAGAAAGAGAGAACAAATTACCACTCGTAGATGAGGACTCCCAGGAAAAGATAATCAGAACAGTCTGGGCCATAGTCTGACTTCAGCTTCCTTGAGAGTCTAGAGGAGCCACTTATAGGGAAAATACAGGGTAAGACCATAAATAAGTCCCCCGAAACAGAGTTTAACCCACTGAGGGCACCTGACAAGCTAGACACTGAATGTCCAGTGAAATAAAGATCAGGGTAAGTGGGCTGCTCTATATTTTCTATTCATCATGGTTTCTCTGAAGCTCTCCAGAGTAAGGTAAAACAGAACATGTCTGTGCAGTGAAATCCGTTTTCTCAACTTACCAAGAAAGGCCTATTGGAAAGGAACTACATTAAGAATGATAAAGGCAAGCTAGATACAGAGAAGAATCTGGGCAGATTCAACTGGGCATTCTATCCTCAGGTTTAGAAGATAGGACTTGGGATTTCCAGTTCCGTAATTAAGGAGCTTGGAAGTCACCATTCGGTCCTAAGAACAAGTGAAAAGCTAAACAGACTGAAAATCAACAACTCGTCTTGGATCTAAAAGAGAGGTAAGGATACTGCTGCCCCCAAGAGTGAAGAGATTAACAGGCAAATACAGGAAATCATGGCTTATTTGGAGCCAAGACTCAGGAGTGGAGTCCACTGTGGGAACCAGTGCTGGGGCAGGAAAACCTGGATTGTATTATCAGGTTGCTGGAGAACTCCACAAGATTTTGGAGAATAAAATATGCAAAACTGCCTTACCACTTGAGAGTTACGAGTTAGGCAAAAAACAAACAAACAGAGAGACAGACAAGTACATCAGTCCTTCAGATAAAACAGTCAAACCAAATTCCTTGAGAAAAAGGTCTGTTCTGCTCCCTCTCAAACCAGGAGCCAGGGTCTCATACTGGGAAGGCAGGCAGCTGTCTTTAAGACAAACCTTTCCCACTATTAAGTTCTTCTCTTGATTTAGCATTTGCCTAGAAGTTTGTCTTTTAAAAGAACTAGCTTATAGTTTTGCTGAGTAACAAAGGCCATTAAGATTATAACCTTTCTTTTAATTACCACTTTGACCACACTTCACTATTTTGGGCTATGCAGTGCTCTCAGGGTTGTTAATTTATAAACATTAAAAGATAGTAGTAAGAGAACAAGCTCTAGAGCTAGACTGTTTAGGGGTATCATTGTCTTCAATAATAGCTGAGTGACCTTGGGCAAGTGAGCTTGTTTCTTCCTCTAAAAAATGGGGGAATAATAATAGTACCTACCTTGTAGGGTTGTTTTGAGAATTAAACTGGTTAAAGGTCTAGAATAATGTAAAAGGCCTAGAATAATGTCTGGCACATTTTAAATGTTATTAGTTGTACATGATAGTCTTTGTAATACAAACAATTAGTCTTTATAAAGTTTCATAAACATTTGAAGAGTATAAAGTTCTGTGAGATAGTTTGTATGAAAATCAAAATTGATAATTATGTTATTCAAATATTCTCTATCTATTACTGGTTAACTTATTTGTCAAATTCTGAAAGCTGTACATCACAGTACCCAGTTACTGTTGTGATTTGGCAAATTATTTGTTGCTTTATATATTTTAACATTTACTTGTTAATTGACAGATTCAGAGAATGTATATCAAAACATGGTAGTTTATCAAGCAGAATAAAACATAAATTACCTTTCTCTTCCTTTATAATTTTGTCACATTGAACATCTTTATTCTTCGGTGCTCCATTAATAGTCTGCATCATTCTTTCAACATATAAGTCATTGCCTATTCTATTTCTACAAAGGTTCTCATAATTCTTGTTTCTATAGCTATAAAAAACAAAGTATACTCAGTTCATTAATAAAAATTTATTACCACACATGTCATCTCTCTATATTATGCATTTTCTTAAAATTATCTTCCCAATGTGGACTGTACCAAAAAGTAAGAGATCAAAAAACTCCTTAGGAAGAGATTGCATTAAACTAACAACAAAGGAGTTCTTTATGATATATCTCCCAACTTCACTAGTACTTTCAGTGGCCACCAAAAATATGTTAGCACTATCTCCACATAGATTTTATGAACTTTGATATGGACACTTAAAGCTATAAATTTCCCTCAAAGTACTACTTATTTTTTGTATCATCCTGTAAGCATTACTTTCATAATTGTTTAGTTCTGAGTATTTAAATTTCCATTATGACTTTTCCTTTGATTCATGAAGAATTTAGAAAATGTACTTGTTAACTTACAAATGTATATGTGAATGTGTTTATGTTTTAGTTGAGACTTATTAATTTTTATCTTCATTCCACTGTGGTTAGAGAATTTATTTTGTATGATACCACTTCTTAGACATTTTTTTTTTTTATATCCTTATTGATTTCAGAGAGAGGAAAGGAGAGGGAGAGAGACAGAAACATCAATGATGAGAGAGTCATTGATCAGCTGCCTCCTGCACGCCCCCGACTGGGGATTGAGCCTGTGACCCGGGCATGTGCCCTGACCGGGAATCGAACCCCGATCGCCTGGATCCTAGGTCGACGCTCAACCACTGAGCCACGCCCGGCCGGGCCACTTCTTAGACATTTTTGAAAGTGTTTCATGGCCTTGTGCATGGATGATTTTTATAAATGTTTCATGTGTGCCTGAAAAGAGTGTGTGTTCTCCAATTGTGGAATGTAGAGTTCATGTATAACTATTAAAATATATTTTTGGTTCAAATTATCTACATCTGTACTAATTTTTATCTGGTTGACCTATCAATAATTGATAGAAGTATGTTTAAATATTTTACTTTAACAGGATACTTATCAAGTTTCCAATTTTTACTTTATATATTTGGAGGTTATTTTATTAGGAAAATGCAAGTTTAGAATTATTATAAGTTTCTGTCATTATGAAGTGACCTCCTATATCCCTAATAATGCTGTCCGTTTAATTGTTTCTCTGTAGATGATATGCTCTCTTTTTTCCTTCTGCTTTAAAATCTTTTAATATTTGATATTCAATACAGTATCATACAATGCACTAAGTTCTTTTGGTGTGTATGTAGATTTATTTTTATTTATTTCTTTTTCTGTAGAATGGTGTCTCTAAATAGTTTGGGAAAGTCCTTAACCACTTTCTTTGCTTAGTACCTCTCCTCCATTCTCTTTATACTTTGCCCTTTTGGAACTGAGGATATGTACATTAGACATTTATTCTATTGTCAATATCTTTTTAAATTTGTAATACTTTATATACCATTCTTATTTTTTATATTATACAAATTTTATTTTGTATAATTTATCCAGATCTATGTCTGTATGGTATTCAGATCCAATTTATTAAATCTATATTCAATTATGTCTTATTTAAATTTAATATTTACTTTATTTATTTATTTATTTATTTATTTATTTATTTATTTATTTATTTATTTATTTTTGTTCCAAATATTACAGATGTTCCTTTTTTTCCCCATTGACCCCTTCTACACCACACCCACTCCCCTCCCCAGGTCTTCACCACACTATTGTCTGTGTCCATTGGTTATGCATATATGCATATAAATTCTTTGGTTAATCTCTCCCCACACCCCACCCTCCATCTTCCCTCTAAGATTCATCAGTCTGATTCATGCTTCCATGCCACTGAATCTATTTTGTTCATCAGTTTATTCTGTTCTTTAGATTCCACATATAAGTGAGATCATGTGATATTTTCTTTCTCTGCCTGGCTTATTTCACTTAGCATAATTTCTCCAGGTCCATCCATACTGTCCCAAAGGGTACGAGATCCTTCTTTACAGCTGCATAGTACTCCATGGTGTAAATGTCCCACAGCTTTTTTATCCACTCATCTACTGATGCACACTTGGGCTGTTTCCAGATCTTAGCCATTGTGAATTGAGCTGCTATGAACATAGGGGTGCATATATTTTTTCTGATTAGTGTTTCAGGATTCTTTGGATATATTCCTAGAAGTGGGATCAATGGGTCAAAAGGCAGCTTCACTTTTAATTTTCTGAGGAGCCTCCATACTGTTTTCCATAGTGACTGCACCAGTCTGCATTCCCACCAGCAGTGTACCAGGGTTCCCCTTTCTCCACATCCTCGCCAGCACTTGTTGTTTGTTGATTTGTTGATGGTAGACATTCTGACAGGTGTGATTTTAATTGTGGTTTTAATTTGCATTTCTCTGATGATTAGCAACGTTGAGCATTTTCTCATGTCTCTTGGCCATCTGTACGTCTTCTTTGGAGAAGTGTCTATTCAGGTCCTTTGCCCATTTTTTAATTGGATTGTTTGTCTTCCTCTTGTTGAGTTGTATGAGTTCTTTGTGCACTTTGGAAATTAGCCCCTTATCAGATGCATCCTTGGCAAATATGTTCTCCCAGACCGTAGGGTTCCTTTGTATTTTGAGGCTGATTTCTTCTGCCGTTCAGAAGCTTTTAGTTTGACATAGTCCCATTTGTTTATTTTTTCTTTTGTTTCTCTTGCCCTAGGAAATATATCGGTGAAAATTCCACTGCGTGAGATGTCTGTGACTTTACTGTCTATGTTTTCTTCCAGGATTTTAATGGCTTTGAGACTTATATTTAAGTCTTTTATCCATTTTGAATTTATTCTTGTGTATGGAGTAAGTTGGTGATCTAGTTTCATTTTTTTTGCATGTACCTGTCCAATTTCCCGAATACCATTTATTGAAGAGACTGTCTTTACTTCACTGTATGCCGTAAGCCCTTAAAAGTGGGAACAAGACAGGGTTGTCTGCTTTCACCACTCTTACTCAACATAGTACTGGAAATCCTTGCCATAGCCATCAGACAGGAAGAAAACATAAAAGGCATACAAATTGGAAAGGAGGAAGTAAAACTGTCAATATTTGCAGATGACATAATATTGTACATAGAAAACCCTAAAGACTCCACCAAGTACTACTAGATTTGATAAATGAATTCAGCAAGGTAGATGGATACAAAATTAACATCCGAAAAGTGACAGCATTTTAATACACCAACAATGAACTCTCAGAAAGAGAAACTAAAAAAAACAATACCACTTACTGTTGGAACAAAAAAATAAGATACCTTGGAATAAACTTAACCAAGAATGTAAAAGACCTGTATTTGGAAAACTACAGGACAATGAAAAAAGAAACAGAGGAAGATATAAACAAGTGGAAGTATATACCATGTTCATGAATTGGAAGAATATCATTAAAATGTCCATACTACCCAAAGCAATCTATAGATTCAATGCAAGTCCTATTAAAATACCAATGGCATATTTCACAGAGCTAGAACAAATATTCCAAAAATGCATATGGAACCAAAAAGGACCCCAAATAGCCGCAGCAATCTTGAGAAAGAACAGAGTAGGCCCGGCTGGGCGTGGCTCAGCAGTTGAGCGTCGACCTAGGATCCAGGCGATTGGGGTTTGATTCCCAGTCAGGGCACATGCCTGGGTTGTGGGCTTGATCAATGGCTCTCTCATCATTGATGTTTCTATCTCTCTCTCTCTTCCTCTCTTTTCCTCTCTCTGAAATCAATAAAGATATATTAAAAAAAAAAAAAAAAAAAAGAACAGAGTTGGAGAGCTCACTTTACTGGATATCAAACTATACTACAAAGCCATTGTAATCAGAACAGCCTCGTATTGGTACAACAACAGACATATAGATAAATGGAACAGAACAGAAACCCAGAAATAGACCCACACCATTATGGTCAGTTAATATTTGACAAAGGAGGCAAGAGCATACAACGGAGTAATATTTACTTTTTAATTACAAGAATTAAGTCAGTGTTTACTTTCTGATTTCAACAATCATGTAAACATACTTTAAAGTACTTTTTAGATGTTTTTCCAAATATAAGTCATCATTGTGATAGTTTCTTAACGTTAATGATGTTTTAACGCTTTTACTTAAATGTTTTACATATATTTTACATTCTATATCTAGTAATATCATTATCCATAGTTGTCAGGGTCTAGTTATCGCATTTCTTATATCTTTTAACTCTCATTCTTAATGGCTTTAAAAAAAACAGAAACTAGTAATCTTTATTAATTTAGTGTACTTTTAACAAACCTTATCTAAGGGAATCTTAAGAGCCTAAATGGGTGTTTTCCTTCAGAAAAGACTTGTACTAGCTTATAATAGTAGCTAGGAGACCCTAATGACCTGGTACAACTTGAGATAATTGAGATCTTCTTAAGGGTCTGGGCTTAATAAAATAACCGCTTTTAGCTTTCTCAATTTTTGGGGACCCAAGACTTACTGGTGGACTCTAGATCCATGAGCTAATATAACATTTGTTTCTAGCATCTCTCGCTTTCTGATTTCAGATCACTTATTTATCTCTGTGTTATTTTTCCCTTCCCTTTTTTTGGTCCTAGTAGCTTTCGTTTATGTCATATAAACTTATTTATTTATTTTACTTATTTATTTTTTGTTAATCTTCAGCCGAGGATATTTTTTCCATTGATTTTTAGAGAGAGTGGAATGGAGGGAGGGAGGGGGAGAGAGAGAGAGAAAAAAAGAGAGACATAGATTGATTGCCTCCCACAACCTGACCAGCCGCAGGAACTGAAGCCAGGGATCGAACCTGCAACCCAGGTATGTGCTCTTGACCAGGATTCGATCCCATAACCCTTCAGTGTGTGGGCCAACATTCTATCCACTGAGCCACCCCAGCCAGGAATGTCATGTGAACTTCTAAAAGTACGTTATTCAAGATCTAATTGTACTATATTTTATAGTGCAAATAATTCTATAATATTTTATATTTGGATAAGAATAATGCCCTAAAAAATATTTTAGTGGATTTTTTTATCACTACTCATCATATTCAAATTATATTGGAAGCTAAATAATTTGAATAACTACATTAATAATTTATTTGTAGTAACTATATCAATTTCAAACAGCGGACTTCAGAGCAAGGAAAATCATCAGAGATAGACAGTGGTGTTACATAGTGATAAAGGGGTCAATTCTTCAAAAACAACAATCCTTACTTAATATGTATGTGCCTAACAACAGAGGTTCAAAATACATAAGGCAAAAACTAGTAATCTATTTATAGTCATTAATAAAGAGAAATGGAAAATCTCTAATATAATAAAGTCAATTATTTTCCCATAACATATATTCCCTTAAGTTCTGAATATAAAAATGTCAGTCCTTTCTTTTTTAAATTGAAAATAATTTATATATGCATAAAAATCATTAAAACCTATATTGAGGCTTAGAAGCTTCCTTTATTTCTTTTATGATTTAACTTAGTAGTTCCTCTACTTTTAAAAGAATATGGTAAAGTCATGGGTTCCTCCTTTAGAAAAAAAGTACATACAGCATAAACACTTTAAGTATAATTTCACAGGGCACATAGAGTAACAAATAGTTTCACCAGGCACATACACCACAGTATTTATCCAGGTACCCCCAAGGATAGAAACAAGAATAAGAAATTCCATCTTAGCACTCAAATTACAGAAGCAATGTAAACAGTTGAACCATACATACAGCACTTTGTCAGCTTCTTCAGCTTCTGTAGAAATCATGACTGTTGGTAGGTTAAAAAATGTCATTGTTTCTGTCTCTGTGAGTAGTATCTCTACAGTCTTCTTTAAGTCTTCTATTACAGGTTTTCCATCTGTTTTCTTCTTAACTGGTAAATCTAAAATGCACAATACAAATCATTTACTGATTGCTATTTTAAAATTTCATTTCATAAGTTATTGTGATAGGTCATACATTAGAGGTGGCTTTATATGGTCAAGAATCAGGACATGTTGAGAGATGTAGTCTGTTCAATTCCTCTGAAGCCAAACTGAATCTTACAGCCCATAAACAGTCTCTGTTTCTAATACAATAAGCATACCCGTCTCATACTTTTAGTCATAGCTCCAAAAGCATTCCATTACATCTCCCATAATATTAACGGAGAATGGGGTGAATGACTGTTGATACTACTCAAGAATATGGGCAAGTGTATTTTGGGACAATAGTATACAACCCTTCTTTGAGCCTAAGCTAACTTCTAGTCTATCTCTACAACAACCTTTTGTTGTTTGGCCTTCTTATCAGTTGTCTTTCGATTTAGATTACAGCCCACACCTCTAATCATCTTCACCAGGAGCTAAAGACTCTCCAATGAAAGTTCTGCTTAAATATAGGATCAAAATAGGCTCAATATCCATGTAAGTAATACAGGGAAAAGGGTTAGCCTCAAGCCTTTAGGCGAACCAGAGGTTCAAGTTCTTTAAAAAAATTTCATTCAGGACTGGGGAAGTTGGACTTGGGTAATAAAGAGCCATGACAAGGTATATAGGTCAGGCAGAGTGCAATGTTTTCTGTTAAAAACAGGATGTGAAGAAGGAATCCATGAGTCTTTGGGAAGGGTTAAGCTTGAATAGCTTTAGAAAAACAGAATTTAAGGGTGTACTTTCCAGAGACTAAGGCTCAGTCTCCTCTTAAGAAGGTCCAGAGCCTGAGAAAAACACTTCTTATAATCTAAAAAAATCCACAAGTTATTAATTCCACTAATTCCAGGAAATTAATAGTCTAGTCAATCTTCTAATGGCAGAGGAACTACCATTCACAGACAAAGCCCTAGGTTGGCAAAAAGGATTTTTGCCTGGATCTATCAACCATTGTCTGAATGTTGTTTAAATTTGGTATATATTGAAAAATTGTCTGAAACTCCCCCATATAACCTATAGAATCTATTTCGTGGGTCAGATCCCCTAACACAATTAGATCTTGACTACTTATCCTTCTCCACCTGGAAAAGTATCCCACATTTATCAATTTGCCTTGCCTGCTCCTATTTACTCCCAGTAATGGAGAGAACACTTCTTCTCCATTCCTGACAGTTCTTCTGGAAGGGAGCTCTAGTATGACAACCTTGGCTCCTCTCCATACCTTTACAAATGATATACCTTACGAGGGTTGGGGTGGGCCTGAGGTGGTCTAGATTCTTTAGTGAATGGGTGGGTAGGTCTGTCAAATTTGGGAGTTCAAGAGCAGGACTTTATCCATAATGTCATATTTTGTCTCCAATCTATCACAGCTACCCTTACTATATTTTTCAATTAAAAAGGGTTGCTATTATTTGACTACCTTTGGAGACCCCAATAGACAGGAATCTGTGAAGCCTTCCTTGGTTCCTACTTAGGCTAAAATTGGTGTGATACAATAACAATACAATTGAGTCGCAAAAGCATTTTATTCTTCTCTCCCTACAAATGGACTATATGCAGCAAATCAAGATACTCTATGAGTTTATGTAAAAGGTAGATAGCTATTACTTATTCATTTATTCAATGAGATCATTCAGAGACAATCTGTGTGTAAGGTGCTGTTTGGTCCCTACCTTGCAATAAAATCACAAGCTTTTCTAATCGTAAGCTTCCTTTTGATTATAAATAAAGCAATGGTTCTAAATTTTAGCATGCATCAGAATCACCTGAAGAGCATATTAAAGATTGCTGGGACTCACAGCTAGACATTTTTTAAACATTTAATAAACATTTGATTTTAGAATCATTTTACATATACAGAAAATTTGAAAAACTATTATAAAGAGTTCCTTCCTGTTTCCCTTCACCCAGTTTTTCCTATTGTTAACACTTATTAAAACTAATAAGTCAATATTGATACCAATATTGATACATTATTATCAAAAGCCATACTTTATCACAATTTTCTTAGTTTTTAACTAATTTCCTTTTTCTTTTCCAGGATCTCATCCAATATGCATTACAGTTAGTCATCTTATGTCCTTAGGCTTCTCTAGACTGTGACAGTTTCTTAAACTTCTCTCATTTTTGATGACCTTGAGCTTTGAGGAGTACTGGTCATGTATTTAGCAGAATGTCCTTCGATTTGGGTTTGCCTGATGGTGGGGAGGGGTTATGGATTTCTGGTAGGAAGATTACAGAGGTAATGTGTCATTCTCATCTTATATCAAGGGTACATGCTATCAACATGTCTTACCATTGATCATGTTAACCCTGAACTGAGGTAGTGTGTCAGGTTTCTCTGCTGTCAAGTTACTCTTCTCTGTATCCAGTACTCTTTGGAAGGCAATCAATATGCAAAACCCACACTTAAACAGGATGGAGAGTTAAGCTCTGCCTTCTTGAGGGAGGAATATCTATGTTAATTATTTGGAATTCTTTTGTACAGATTTTTCTATTCCCCCCATCTATTTACTTGTTCAATCATTTACTTACATCAGTATGGACCCATGAGTATTTGCTTTATACTTTGGAATATAATCTAATATTACACTATTTATTTTGTTGATGAAATTTTTCACCTTTGACCATTGGAAGCTCTTTCTGTCGGCTGCTGTGTCCCTTTCACTACCTCTACCATTTTTTGTTTGTTTATTTTTATTGTAGTTTTCTTTCTTAGCATTTGTTTACTTTCTGATCCCTGCCACAAACCTAGAATGCATCAATTCTCCAAAGATTCCTGTTTCCTTTTATTAGAGAATGGTATTAGAAACCAAGATCCGGGTACTGGGTAGCTATTGCTACTGGGATATCATTGTTTCTAGGCTCTTCAGACATTGTTCCTAGCAGACAGAGCTAGGAAATATTTCCTTTTATACTAACCCATGCATACATCTATATCAATATACATATATTAATCTGTATCTATATTAAGCTAAACATGAGTTCATATTAATGTTTCTGATTCTCATCTAGTGCCACATGTATAATTCTAACCTCCCTTTGTTTTATGGTCATCTCCCATTCCAACAACAGTGTAAAATCTGCTTCCCGCCATCTGCCTTCCATTTGTTTACATGTTCAAACCTAGTATACATGTACAACGGTTCAGAATTGTTTACCTATACTCCCTTGAAAAATGACTTTATCAACTAGAGTACACTGTTTTATGTGCAGTTCCATGTTTTAAATCTTACACAATCTACTCAATATCAATATCATTTAGGTCTACACCTTCCCCCCTCAACCACCACCACTCTTTCAGTGAGGTGATGTCATACATTTGTAAGTTATATTCTGATGTCACAGTTTGTATTCCATTCAAAGGTCCTTTAGCTTCTTCATTTCTTAATGTAGATATATTAAAGTTCACTTTTGTGCTGTAAGATTCTAGAATTTATAAATGTATACTTTTACGTATCCACCACTACAATATCATACAGAATAGTTTCACCCTCCTGAAAAATCCACTGTTTCACCTATTCAACCCCCTGCCCTCTCCAAGCCCCTGGCAACCAGTGATGTATTTTCTGTTTCTTTACTTTTGCATTTTCCAGAATATCATATACATGGAATTATGCAATGCTACACACGAGACTTTTCAGACTGGCTTACTTGACTTAGCAATAAGTATTTAAGATTCATCCATACTGTTGTGCAGTTTTATAGCTCATTTATTTTAATTGCTGAATATTCCATTATATACATGTACTATTGTTCATTTATCCATTCGCCTATTAAAGGACATCTTGATTGATTCCAATATTTTGTGATTATGATTAAGGGGCTAGAAACATTGGAGTGCAGATTTTCATGTGGATATGTTTTCAAATCAGTTGAATCCTTAGGAGTGGAACTGCTGGATTATATGGTAATACTATATTTAGCTTTATAAGAAACCGTCAAATTGTCTTTCAAATTTGTTGTGCCATTTGCATTCCCATCAGTAATGACTTAGAGTTCCTATTGCTTCTTATCCTTGCTAACAATTGGTATTGTCAGTTTTTTTGATTTTAGTCATTTTAATGGGTGTGTAGTGATATCTTATTGTTTAATTTGCAATTCCCTAACTACAAATAAAGCTGAGTATCTTTACATATGCTTATCTGCCATACATATATTTTTTTGTAAAATCTTTGTTCTACTCTTTTTTTATTTTTATACAAGTTATCATATATGTAATTTTCTAATATTTTCTCCCAGTATGTGGCTTGCCTTTTCATCCACTTAACACTGCCTTTTACACAGTAAAAAATTTTAATTTTAATAAAGCCCAACCAATCAATTTTTTTCTTGCATGGATTATGCTACTGGTATAATATCTAAAATCTCATCACCAATCTAAAAATCACAGAATATTTTGATATTTTCTTCTAGAAATTTTATACTTTTCATTTTACATTTAGGTTTATGATTTATTTAGAGTTAATTTTTGCGTAAGGTGTAAGGTCAGTGTTTATGTTCTTTTATTTTTTTTGCATTTTGACCTACAATTGTTCCATCACAGTCATTGAAAAGATAAGCCTTCCTCTATTGAAGTGCCTTTGTGTCTTTACCAAAGATCAGTTGATTATACTACTGTGGGTCTATTTTTGGGCTCTCTATTCTGTTTCGTTGATCAGTGTTTACTGTTTTACCAGTATGCTGTCTTGATGATGGTAGCTTTACACTTACTCTTGAACTTAGGTAACTTGAGTCCTTCAAATTTGTCCCTTTTTTTTTCAGGGTTGTGTTGGCTATTCTAGGTGCTTTGCCTTTATGTCTATAGAAGTTATAGAATCAGTTAGTTGATATATGTAAAAAATCTTGCTGGGATTTCGATAGAGATTGTATTGAATCTATACATCAAATTATGAAGAACTGACATCTAAACAATATCAAACGCCAATGCACAAATAGAGAATACCTCTCAATTTATTTAGATCTTTTTAATTCCTTTCTTCCCTCTTTTGCAGGTTTTGCATACAGATTTGGTCCATATTTTGTTGGGTTAATACCTCTTTTATTCTGCTCTACTATAAATGGTATTGTTTTTGAAAATTTCAAATTCAAGTTGTTCATTGATGGTATACAGAAAAGTAATTTGCTTTTATATATTATCCTGCAACATTGCAGGATATAAGCTTATTGGTGCCAGGAATTTTTATTTTTTGTAGACTCTTTAGCATTTTCTACATAGACAATCATGTCATCTGCAAGTATACAGTTGTATTTTTTCCTTTCCAATGTATATAAATTTTATTTTTCTTGTCTTGTTAAACTATGGAGGACTTCCAATGCAATGTTGAATAGGACTTGTGAGAGAAGACATCCTTCCCTTATTCTGGATCTCAGTGGGGAAACATTCAGCCTCTCATCATTAAATATGTGCCCTAGGGTCTTTTTTGAGATACAACTGACATAACGTTATATTAGTTTCAGGTGTATAATGTAATGATTCAATATTTGCATATACTGCAAAATGATCACCACAGTAAGTCCAGTTAATATTCATCACCATACAGTTACAGATTTTAGCTCCACTCTCCCAGCTACTTTCAAATATGCAACACAGTATTATTAACTACAGTCACCATGCTGTATATTATATCACCATGACTCATTCCTTTTATAACTGGAAATTTGTACCTTTGACTTAGGTTTTTGTATATTTCCTTTATTAGCTTAAGAAAGTTCCTTCTAGCTCTTGTTTTTAAAGTTTTTAAAAATTATGAATAGATATTATTTTTTCATCAAGTACTTTTTCTGCATCTACTGATAGATCATATGGTTTTTCTTATTCAGTCTTTTAATGATAAATTACATTAAAAAAATTATAAGTGTTGAACCAGCCTTATATTCTTGAAATGGGCTCTATTTGGTTGAGATGTACTATCTCCTTTATAAATTGCTAGATTTTGTTTTCCAATATTATTTTTTAAGATTTTTTTTTTGCATTTATGTTCCATGAGAGTTATTGGTCTATAATTTTCTTATGTCTTTATCTAGTTTTAGTATTAGGGTAATGCTATCTCATAAAATGAGCTGGTGAATGTTTCCTCTTTACCTATTTTCCAGAACAAACTATATCAGCGATTTTCAACCCTTATGCCACAGCACACTGGGGAACCACAAGAATTTTTAACACATGCAATACCTGACTATTTAGTCAAGGGCACTGACCTCTTTTCCCTGAGACTGTCAAATTAAAAAATGATAACATCCAGCACAACAATGGCCGTGTGATGTGAATGAATCAAAATTATATCTATTTTTTTCCTACCTCAGAGGAGATAGGTTTACACATATCAGCACACCACTATTTATGTCTAACCCCCACTCCCAGATACTCCAATTTAATAGGGCTGAAATAAGACTTTACTAGGGGAATTTTAAGAGGTATACCAGATGATGTTAATGTGCATTTAAGATTAAGAAACACTGCTCTAGTCTAAATAATCAGCTATGTGGCAGTAGAATTGTTTAGGTGTAATTCACTTTAGAGACTAGCTTCACCAGCACCTGGCCAAGACCACATAAACATCTGTATCATTCTTCAAGGCTTCCAGGGTGAGGCTGTGTCACGTCTGTTTGTTTTTGATGTAGACAAGCAGAGGAAAGTCTTAGGCAAATCATTTTTATAAAGATTTTAGTTCTTATCTTAAGAACAATGCAAATCCATGGAAGGGTTTTTAAGCTGGCGAGAGTGATCAGATTGTGTTTTTAAACAGATCATTCTGAATACAGTTTGGAAAAACAAACTGGAGGGTGGCAAGAAGATCTGTAGAGAGGGCTGGAGACAGTCGTGACAATAATCCAATCCTCTTGGTCTCCCTCTGAAAGGGTGAGTTTCACTCCTGGGACAGATTGTTGATTGCCTAAAATTCTTCGCTAAGTCTTTCTCCCTTACTTTGCCTCTCTCCATATATATAACAACAGAGAGGTGGGGACATCAACTATTTAGTTTTCCAACACTCTCTTGAAGCTAGGGGTGACCATGTGGCACATTTCTGGCCAAAAAGATAAAAGCAAAAATAAACAAGAAGAAAAGTCTTCTGGGGAAGCTTTTCTTTCCTGATGAGGGAGATGTGACTGGGGCAACGGCCTTTCTCCTTCTCCTGCCTCTTACGTGGATATAATGCCCAAGAGGTGGGGTGAATATTTTGAGTCCACGAAGCAAGAAGAAAGGGCTTAGGGAAAGAGAAGAGTGAAGCTGCCATACCAGAGTCTGGCATAATTAAGTCACAAAACCAAGGCCAAAAGTTAGCTACCTCTTAACTTCTTTTAATGTGAGAAAAATAAGACTTTGTTTAAGCTAATGGTAGTTAGGTATTCTGTTACTTGTTGTCAGATGCATGCCTATTGCACCGAAAATGTGAGTCCATCACCAAAAAAGAGGATTCCATCAAGCACTTTTCCAACTGTATCAATATTTTCACTAATCCTTCATTATCATCTTAGAGGGAAAAGCATCCTTACTGTGCTCTTAATGCAAATGCCCCTCAAGTAGGTACTCATTTCTTCTGGTGCTTCTAATCAACCATTATTTCGTCATTGTTTTATCTTCACTTTCAAAATCCTTTGCACTACCTCATGGTTTCTCCTTGGCTTGGAGTGGGCCTCTCCCCTTCATTCTGACAAATTACCGTTATCTTTAAAAACCCAATTCAAAAAAGTCAGTGACGTTCTCTGTGAACATTTTCTCTTTTTCTTACCTCAAAGGAGTTAATCTTTCCTTTCTAAGTACTCCCATCACATTCTGCATATGTCTTAGTATAGCATTGATCACAATGTATCAGGATTATTTGTCTCCTGAGTAAAAAGCTGAGTTCTTTAAAAAACAAACAAACAAAAAAACATGGTCTGTGATTCCTCAAGCTGGTGATATAGGAACAGTCACCTCGGGAACTTCTAGAAACATATGGGTAGTTATTACTCTGGTAATATTCATGTGGCTACTGTACACACCAGCATTTGGGAATCATTACCACAGTTCTTTTATCTTAAGTATCTAACAAATAATGAGCATATCTGCTAAAGAAATATAATGGTCTGCTACTGATAAACAGCTGTATTTTCATTACCTGTAAAACTTGTCAGTCCTTCCCGTTTATAGGGTTGTTCTTCTATTTCTTCTGCTGTTGATTCACTAGTTGATAGACTTGACTTAGAAACTGTACTGCTTCCTAAAACTGATCTTTAATAATAACATTATTCATTTATTTAGATGTCAATATGGATAATTAAATATACAAATGAAAAAATCAGATTGAGAAATCAATTATACATAAGCAAAATTGATAAAAATTAGTTCTTCAAACATCGTGATTTTTAATATTCTTTAAGAAGTCATTTTAAATATATTTTAGAGATGAGACATGTCAAAACTATGCCTGAAGTCCTTCAATGGATTCCCAATATATTTAGGGTAAAGACCCAAAAGTACAGCCTACCTACCTAGACCCCACCTTCAGTATCACTCTTTCCTTCCCCTCTTCTTTCTTTTAAGTTCCTCAATCTTGTAGAGCTTTCCTCCTTCAAGACTTCAGCCTAGAACACCCTTCCTTTCATGTGTCACCAGGTTGCTGCTCATCATTCAAATCTCATCTTAACTGTGACTTACTCAATTTGATAAGGATCCTCCCTAGATTTACTTAAAAGAAAATCTGTGTACTCAATGGAAAATCAATACTAAAGAATCCCAAAATAATTTCCTCAAATACATGAACTTAAAATTACTCCATGATATCAAGTGCTTTCTTCCTTTCTATTTATGGTCCCAACTGCACTCCCTGAGGGTGGGTTAAGTTTACCGGAATATCCATTGTTTCGCTTAGCACTCCCATGGATACTCTAGAGCAGCATTCCCCCCCCCTAAATCTCATGCTTAGTTAACATCTGGAACTTTTGTCAGATTGAAAATTACACACTCAAATATTTCGCCATAATCTTTACATTGTTTTAGGATGTATACTGTTTTATTATTGCAAAGACTCTGAACTTCTCTACTATAAGCATTCATAAAATTTCAAGTACAAAAACAAATTTCAAGTACATTAGTATCTATGTAATAGATGCATAACATTTCATTTACAAAAAGGAAAATTATAAAATAGGAGAAACCAAACCCTGAGAGAACAGGATTTGCATGGGAAAATGGGGGTGGGGGAAAGCCACTCTTTCCCAGAAATTGCAGCACAAAAAAGAAACTGAATAAATATGTCTGTGGGCATGTAATATGGCCCCCTCTTTTGGTTTTTCAGGAAATACAGTAAAATTTATATATTTTTTCACAAATGTTTTGGTGTGAGAGCAGGGGAACTTAAGCCATGCAAAGTTCTACATCTAATTAAAATTAATTATGAGAAGAGCATAAGGATGGCACATTAGCATGACAGAGCGGAGCCGGGAGACTGGAGACAATAGGCATCTAAGTTACACATATGCAACTTAATGGAAAAACAGTATATATGATATAAAAAAATATATAAAATAGTATACTCTACCTTGTAAACTGCCCTAACATACTAGGATTTAGTGTATTTTGATAAAGGCTGTGGGAAGTTACATATTCTGATGCAAATGATCCTTCCTGTGATGTCAATAGTTTATTTGGCTTTGCTGTACCAGTAAGTGGATCTGGACGGTAAAGAGGCCGAGGAGTAACATCAACTCCATTTACATCAAACACCTGTGGGAAGTGTAATATAAAATGAAATAAGTTCAAAAGATGAGGTTTCTAAATAATTAGTCCTATAAATTAGAAATAAAAGCAGTAGGGGAAAAAAGATAAGCATAATGTTTCTAGGATAGAATAAACATGAAAAATTGATCAATAAAAGATTTTATGCTTAAAAAGTTTCTTAAGTAGGCATACGTTTTTAAGTCTTATGTTTCACCTATGTACAAGCAATATATACTAATTTTGAAAAACTTCAGAAAGATTATTATTCATCCAGATTATTTTTGTATATTTATTTTTTTGTGTATAGCTTTTTAAAAACTTACTTTTCACATTAATAATCATTTCCAGATTACATATGGGGGGAGGGGAACACAGCATTTATTCTTGCATTATTGTTTATTAATTATTGTATTATTTTCCATATGAACAACTGTAAACTTACTTTTGTCCCACCCTGTATTCTCGGTTTGTTTTTGGCTAGCTTTTCATTTTTTCAATTTGAAATTTAGCATATACAGAATTGTAATTAAAACAAAACCATACAGTTAATATAAGGCAAGTATTACAATAATCACAACTAAAAAAATTAGAACATTGATAGCACCTCCAGAAGACTTTGCCTCTCTGGATCACAGCTAGTGCCCCTAGCCTTTGCCCCTTCTGGATTTCAGCCATTCACTCCTCCCAGTGGTAATTATTAACTTGATTTTGCTAGTCATTTCCTTTCTTCTTTTTATAGTTTTATTAAGCATGCATTCTTAAACAACAGCATTTACTTTTTATATATTGTATCGAAGTAAAATATGCATATAGAAAGTACACATATAAATGTACAGCTTAATGCATTTTCACCAACTGAACACACCCATGGACCCAGTATTCAGGTTTAGAAACAGAAAATTACAGAATCCCGGAAACTCCTTTCATGAAGGATACTATCTCCCACCAAAGGTAATAATTACTCTGATACCATGGATTAATTTTGCCTGTTTTTAAACTTTATTTAGATGGAATCATACTATATTTCCCTTTGGTATCTGGTTTCTTTTGTTCAATATTATATTTGTGAGATTCATTCATATTATCAAGTATAGTTGTAGATGATTCATTTTCACTGTTTACACTATTCCATTGTGTGAATATGTCACAATTTTATTTACCTATTCTATCGTTCATGGACATTTCTGTGGTTTCCAATATTCTGGCTCTTACAAATGGTGCTGCTATGAATACTGTTGTACGTATTTTGCTGAATATGCTGTATGAATTTATGTTGGATATGTACCTGAGAGTGAAATTTCTGGGTAATGAATTATGTATATGTTCATCTTTAATAGCACTGCTAACGTTTTTGCAAGTGGTTCCCACCAACAATGTATGAGAGTTCTGGTTGCTCCAGATTTTTGCAAGCAAAATCCCAGTATTTACCATGTTTGTCAATGTAATTTAGTTTTGCCTGTTTTTAAAATTTATATAGTCATATATTATGACTGATACTCTGTCATCTTTTGTTCAACATTTTTATATTTCTCCATGTACAGAAGAGGTTTGTTCATTTACTGGAGACTATAAACTAATCTGTTGGATTAGTATATCATATCTTATTTTTCCATTTTACTTTGACTAGACATTAAGTTGTTTCTAGGTTTGGGGCATCATGAAAACTGTTTTAATGAACATTTACGTAAAAGTATACTGATACACATGAGAATGCAATTCTGTGGGGGATGTATAAATGTGCATTTGATGGGTCAACCTGATTAAATTACACCTAACTATTCCCGAAATTGGTTGTAAAAATTTTTACGATTACCACCATTGTGTGACAACTGCTATTACTCCACATTCTCAACAACTAGCACTGTCAGATTTATAAATTTAAGCCAGTCTGGTATGTGTATACAGATATCTCATTTTGATCTTAATTTCCATAAAGTTGAGTTTCTTTTCATATAATTACTCCCATTTTAATTCTTTTTTTTTTTGGGGGGGGGGAGAAAAATGTCCCATACCGGTCTTTTGCAGACTTTTTTTTTTTTTAAAATTGATAATGGGAGTTCATTATATATTCCAAATATGAATCCTTTCAGTTTTATGTGTTGCAGATGTCTTCTTTCACTCTGTAGCTTCATTTTCTTTGTGATAATTTTTAATAAATAGAAGTGCTTAATCTTAAAGTAGTCAAATTTATCACATTTTCCTTTATGGTTTATGCTTTAGATGTCTCGTTTAAAAAACATTTCCAATCCTGGAGTTATGAAGATGTTTTTCTGTTGCTTTTCATGTTTAGATCTACAGTATAACTGGAATTGGGTTTTGTGTATAAGATGCGGAAGGCAAAAAAAGAATTAAAATGGGAGTAATTATATGAAAAGAAACTCAACCTTATGGAAATTAAGATCAAAATGAGGTATCTGTATACACATACCAGACTGGCTTAAATTTATAAATCTGACAGTGCTAGTTGTTGAGAATGTGGAGTAAAGTCCTGATCACATTTGTTATAAAACAAGTGTTTATATGTGCTTGAGTCACTTGTAGGCTCTCTGCTCATCCCTTTGCTAATGTCACCCTTGTTATTAAACTTGGTATCTGAGAGGGTAAATCTTTCCACCAAGTTCTTAATCAAGAGTGTCTTGGCTATTCTTAGGCTTTAGCAGTTTCATACAAATTTTAGAATTACCTAGACAAGTTCCTGAAAAACATATCATGAAAAAAAAACTTCTGAGATTTTGACTGAAATTGCAAAGAATCTATATGTCAAAATTCGAGTATAACTGATACGTGTACAATCTTTCTATGCATAAACATGACCTATCTCTTCATTTGTATCTCCTTTAATATCCTCCAGTAAAATATTAAAATTTTAAAAATACAGATATTTACATCTTTTGTTATATTTATTCAAAAGTACATGATGCATTTAATGCTATTATAAATGGTATCACTTAAAAAGATGTAATTTTAAAATCATTTGTTGCTGGTATACATATGTCATGTGTTGCTTGTTTGATTTGATATCCAATAACCTTGCTTAAACTCTTACTATTTTGATAATTATCAGTAGGTTATTTTCAATTTTATATGTAGACTATTGTGTCATCTACAAATATTCAACATTTTGTTTCTTCATTTCTAATTCTTATTCTTTGCATTTCTTTTTCTTCTCATACTGAACTGGCTGAGGCTTCCAAAAATGTTGGATAGAAGTGGATCCTTCTTAGAAATGCCTCACCATTAAATATAATCATTGCTGTATGATTTTTATAGATAAGAAATCAGATTAAGAAAGTTCCTTGTGATTTCCAGTTTCATAAGAATCCTTTAAATAATATTTAATCTTATCAAATACTTTCTATCTGTATTTAGATAATCATATGCTTTTTTCCTTTTAAATGTCATTATGGTAAATTACACTAATGAATTTTTAAACATTAAACCTATCTTAGTATTTTGGTATACACTCAACCTCCTCATAATGTATTATCTCTTTTTATTGATATTGAATTTTGCTAATATTTTATTGAGGATTTCTCCATCTATGTTGGAAACTCAAATAAGATTGGCTTATAATGTTTCTCATATTGTTGTTGGCTTTTAATATCAAGATAAGACTAGCCTCATAAAATGAGTTTTGGAGTATATCCACTTTTCTATTTCTGTTTTCATCCATATATGTTTAGCACATATCACTAGAGAAAAACCATCTGGGCCTAGAATTACTTTAAAGGAAGGTTTTTAAATTATTCATATTACTTTCTTTAATAGATTACAATTTTCAATTTGTCGTCTCAGTAAAATGCATGTTTTGAAAGAATTTTTCCATTTTATCTTAATTTTCAAAATTTAAAATTGGAATTTACAGACAATATGCACTATCTTTTATTTTTATTTAAAAAAATTTTTTTAATCCTCACTTGAGGATATTTTTCCATTGCTTTCCAGAGAGAGGGAGGGAGAGGGAGAAAGAGAAGTATCAATGATGAGAAACATTCGTTGGTTGCCTCCTGTAGGCCCCCTACTAGGGATCCAGCCTGCAACCCAGGCATGTGCCCTGAGCAGGGCAGTTTGTGTATTTTTAGGAATGTGTCTATCTTATATAAGTCATTTTATTTCTTGGCATGCAATTTATTATAGTATTCCTTTATAATCCTTTTTATTTCTGTAAGGTTGGTGGTAATGAACACTCATTTCTGATTTTAGTACTTTGAGTCTCTTTTTTGTGGTGAAGCAGGATACATGATTGTCAATTTTTGCTGATCTTATCAAAGAACCAGCTTTTGGTTTCACTGATTCTATTGTTTTTTATTCAATATTTCATTAATTTCTAATCTATATTATTTCCTTCTTTCTGCTTCCTTTTTGTTGTTGGTTTTTTTTCTTCCCAGTTTCTTAAAGTGGAAATTTATGCTACTGATTCTAGACTTATCTTCTTTCTTTATAATGTGGGCATTTACATGTATAAATTTCCCTCTAAGCACTGCTTTAACTGTACCCCATAAGTTTTGTTATATTGTGTCTTAATTATCAATCATCGTAAAATATTTTTTATTTCCTTTTGATTTTCCTTTGACTCATTGAATATTTAGGAGTGTGTTGCCTGATTTATACATACTTATGAGTTTCACAGTTTTTTCCTGTTACTGATTTATAATTGTATTCCTTTTGTTGTTTATTCATGGTTTTATAAACTCCACATGAGTAAAATCATCCAGTATTGCCTTTCTCTGACTTTTCACTTAGCATAATACCCTCTAGGCCCATCCATGTTGTCACATATGGCAAGATTTCATTCCTTTTTATTGCCAAATAATATTCCTTTATCCATTTACCTATTGATGGGCATCTAGGTTGTTTCCTTGGCTATTACCAGTAATGCTGCAATAAACATGGGGATGCATATTTCTTTTTCAATTAGTGTTTTTACTTTCTTCAGATAAATACCCAGAAGTGAAACTGCTGGATCACGGGGTAGCTTTTTTTTTTTGAGGCGTCTCTAAAATAATAAAAAGTATAGTATAGTAAATACATAAATCAGTAACATAGTTGTTATCAAGTGTTACATACTGTACACAATTGTATGTGCTATACTTTTATATGATTAGTCATATAAAAGTATATGACTAATCATATAAAAGTATAGACATAGGTCTGTCTAATCTAGCATCAATACGAGCATGTGAGTAATGTGTTGCACTCAGACATTATGATAGCTATGACATCCCTAGGTGACAGAAATTATTCAGCTCCCCTATAATCTTCTGGGACCACTGTAGTATATGTGGTTCATCATTGAACAAAACATTGTTATGCAGTGCATGGCAGTCATTTTTTAGGTCAATCTTTGATATCTGTTCTCACTACAAAAGACCCCTTCCAGCTGTCGTTATTCCCTGGTTCCCTGTAAACTAGACAGCCTACAATCTAATGTATATCTTCACTAGATCCACAAATCTCCCAATTGCCTCCTACCATAACCTCCACTGTTTTTTAGGGTACTCTTGGGTTTAAACTTCATGCTCTGTTGAAAATAAAGTTGGTTACTTTCAGAAGATATTAGGGGCTGTTTTACACCTTGCTTCTTCCCCCCGATTAAATCTCTCCATCAGGTCCCTGTAATGTGAGTGGGGACAATGTTAAACTTCCCTATGAGTGACAACATGGAGGGGGTGGAGCAGTAACCTGAGGTCTTCTCAGCTTAGATCTCCTGATAAGGAACCATAATCTCTTGAACCAGAGGACCCAATATTCTTAGGATGTCATATTCAAGGTTGACCTCATCAGTGGGGATTAGGCAGAAGAAAAAAAAATCCACACTTCTCAACCACAGGATTTAGCCTCAGCAATGGGGCTGGATGAGAATCACTAAGGTTCTGCTTCTGGGAAAGTAAGTCATCAGCTGGGAGGTGAGCGGAGAGGGAGTTGTGTTCTTGGCCTCAAGCAGTCTAGAGTGCAGTGTTACTTTTGTATAGGGTGTGAGATAAGAGTCCTACCTCATTCTTTTCGTGTAGATATCCAGTTTTACCAACACATTCATGGAAAAGACCATTCTTCCCCATTGCATAGTCTTGGCAGTCTTGTTGAAAAGCATTTGACACATATTGAGGGTTTATTCCTGGGCCCTACATTCTATTCCATTGGTTTATATTTCTTTTTTTTTTTAATGTCAGTACTATACTGTATGTTTTTAAATTAGGAAGTATGAGACCTCCAATTTTGTTCTCTTTTTCATGATTGTTTTGGCTACTTGGGTTCCTTTGCTATTCCATATAAATTTTAGGATGAATTTTTTTTCTGTAAAAAATGTCATTGAAATTTGATAAGGGTTGCATTGAATCTGTGGATCGCTTTGGGTAGTATTGACATCTTAACAATATTAAGTCTTCCAACCCATGAACAAGGGATTTTTTTCTCATTTATTATTGTCTTCTTTTATTTCTTTCAGCAATTTCTGTAGTTATCAGTATACAAAGCTTTCACCTCCGTTCTTTATTCCTAAGTACTTTATTATTTTTGATGTTACTGTAAATGGATATCTTTTTCTTAATTTTCTTTTGGGAGTGTTCATTGCTCAGTGTACAGAAATGCAACTGATTTTTATGTTAATTTCCTATACTACTTTTCTGAAAAATTTTTTTTAAATGTGAAATCATTAGGTTTTCTATATATAAGATCACAGCATCATGTTTTCTATATATAAGATCATGTGAATTGAGATAATTTTACTTCTTCTTTTCTACTTTAAATGACTTTTATGTCTTTTTCTTGCCTAATTGCTCTGGCAACAACGCCCATTATGAGGTTGAATAAAGTGGCAAAAGCGGGCATCCTTGTCCTGTTTCTTTATTTCATCATTGTGTATGATGTTAGCTGTAGGTTTTACAGAATGTCACTCAGGAAATACTTTCTCTTTCAAGTTAGTCAAAACATTAAAGAAAAAAATTAAAAAAAAAATCATGAATGGATATTGAATTTTTCCTAAATGCTTTTCCTTTATGTGTTTTTTATTATTTTTTTTGTCTATTAATATGGCAAGTAGTAATGATTTTTAAATGTTGGAACAACCTTGCATTCATTATCCCTATTTGGTCATGACTGATTATCCCTTTTATGAAGTATTGCTAATCCTATGTAATATGTATGTTATATATGTATGAATGTATAATATATACATAATGTATATAAATGTGTACACAATCTGTATATTGTTGTTATGAAGTAAATATTTGTATACTCCCAAAATTCATGTTGGAACCCTAATCCCAATGAGATGGTATTGGGACATGGAATCTTTGAGAGGCAATTAGGTAATGAAGTTGGAGCCTCATGAATGAGATTAGTGCCCTTATAAGAAGAGGCCAAGAGAAGTAGCTAAATCTCTTTCAGCCCGACAAAGATACAATGAGAAGGTGGCAGTCTGCAACCTGATAGTGGGTCCTCACCAGAACCTCATCATACTGGCACTCTAATCTTGGACTGCCAGAAGTGTGAGAAATACATTTCTTTGTTTATAGGCCAGCCACTCCATGGTGCTTTGGCATAACAGCCCGGACTAAGATGATGGTACATGTAATATATTAATTTATTAAAAATGTATAGGGTTGTTTCCATTTTTTGGCTATTATAAATAAAGTTGCTATGAACATTCCAGGTACTAGTCTTTGTATAAACCTATACTTTCTTTTCTCTTGGGTAAATACCTAGAAGTGGAATGGCTGAATGCTATAGTAGCTATATATGTGACATTTAATAAACTGTCAAATTGTTTTTCATTTTTCATAAGAGAGTTCTAGTTGTTTCATATACTTGCCAACATTTGGAATGATCAGTCTTTTAATTTTAGTCATTCCAAAATAGGTGTTTAGCAATATCTCACGGTTTTACTTTGCATTTCCCTAATGATTAATACTGATCATCTTTAATGTGCTCATTTGCCATCTGAATATGTCCTTTGGTGCAGTTTATTCAAATGTTTCACTCTTTTTAAAATGAGGTTGTCTTAATATTGTTTTGGGCACTGTTTATATATTTTGGTAACTACTTTATCAGATATAGGGTTTGTAAATAACTTTTCCCATTGTGTGGCTTTTCTTTCCATTCTCTTAGCAGTGTCTTTTAAAGACCAGTTTTCATTATGATGAAGTCCAGTTTATCAATTTTATCTTTAATGGACTGTGTTTTTGGTGTCATATCTAAAAAATCATTGCCTAGCCCATTCAGATTTATATATTATAAACTTTTCTGTATAACAAGCTGTTATAACAAAGTACATGTTTTATATATACATAACAAACATATATATATACACATGTTATACTTTGTTTAAAAGTTTTAAAAGGCAATTCTTAATAGTCCTCTATTGAGATAACCTATTTTATGACAATTCATTTCATGATATTTTCTAGAGAATGCTGCAAAGAGGGGATGAAAACTGTACTATCTGTATTATAGCTAGATTAGTTACAATTAATATCATAACCAACTAGTTATTAAGGTCATGAGGAAATTTTTCTCATTCCACTCTAATATTATTATCAATAATAAATTATAGGAGGCAACTGCCAATATTATACTGTAAGATATGTTATGTGGTAAAGACTAATAAAATCAACATATCAGTATTAGGAGTGATTATTTCAAAGCATCATATTTTCTACCTTTAACATTTCATCAAGTTCTTCAAGGTGTCATTTTCAAATAAACTCAGAATACTAAAGAATATTACCTGTGTGACTGTCTTTGTCATGGGAATATTCATTCTTTCTGATATTTTCACTTCCGGTAGAATCATCATGTTTTTTGACATACCCATTCTGCTTTGGTTTGAACTACTATATGCTTTCATTTGAGCTCCTTTTACTGGGTTGGTAAAGCCAATAACAGACCTCCTTGGCTGAAGGCCAACGCTCCTATACCAGGAAAAGAAAACAATACAGAGGACCCACAATTGAAGAAAAATTAACCAACGATAAAAAGACTTTCATTTAGAAACATGAAAACAATCTAGACATATAAATAAGAAATAGTAATAATACTTAAGAGCTCATTAGGGGTAAGCACAGTTCTAGAATGTTTACATGCATTATGTCAATATTTCCGCACAACTCTTAAGAGGTTGCTATTACTATTATTTATATGAAATCACAGAAGTTTAAAGGGAAACATTTCTACTAGAGTTGAAATTTAAACCCAGGCAGTAAGATCCAAATTTCACATTGATTCCTCTGGGTCTGTTTCCTTATCTGTATAATAGGGATAATAATAGTATCTAATTCATAGGTTATTTGAGGATTAAAAGAATTAATTTATATATTATGGTTAGGAAGTATCTAACATGTAGTAAGTACAAATGAGTGTAGAGTGCACTTACATAGGCAGATTAAAGCATGAGTATAAACCTGGGAAAGAATATCATTTCTTGCCTAAGCAATTACATAATAATTTTTAATAAGAAGAGAAGTTATAAAGTCATAATCAAAATGTTTATATCCTGAAGTAAAAATATGATTTCACTTTTGGATCTACTCTGTAAATTCATTAGGACAAAAACCTACCTTATCATTCATTCATTCTAGTATTCTGATTGTACTGTGGATTTCTATAAAATAAGGATAATTTGCCCTTAGACTTTAAAAAGGAAATATATTTCCAAAGAAAGTGTTTTTAATGATAGTGTTACTTTTCAAATCATAAAAGATCAGACTACAATAAAATATTTGTAAATGACATCAATCCACTTTTCATATTTTATTCACAGCATTTATTACTCCTTGACACTTTGTTGTTGTCCACTCCTCTGCTAGAATATAACCATGTTTAAGGCAAGAACTTTGTCTTGTTCACTGCTACGTCCCTAATACCCAGGACAGTGCCCAGTATACTGTGGGCACAAAACAAGTATTTTTTGAAGTAACTAAGTAAGTTCCATTCATGCTGCATTGTTTTTAAGTATTCCACCTTATCCTCCCTACTTCAGCCTCTAAACAACTTTACCTCCAACACCGCTAAGAAAATAAAAATGACCAATCAGGTAAAAACTCTTTAAATTATTTCTCCACCTTCATTAAATTCTTCTTCCATATCCTACAAACTCATATAAACCCATCTTTATTTATTTCTTTCTCTTTCAGTAGAAGAGTTGCCATTCTCATCTAAGGCTATCTTTCTACTTATGCTTTGAAATGTCTTACTACTGTCTCAGGGACACTTCTCCATCAATAATTCCCTGTCTCCTATATCTTATTTCCTATCTTTTACCCTTGGCATATAATTATGCCCCAGTCATCCCCTAATTTAAAAATCTTTCCTTTAGCTATGTCTTCCTCTATCTATTTACTGTATTTCTCCTTCCTTTCATAGTCTAACTTCTTAAAATACTAGACAGTTATACTGGCTACTTCGTTACTCATTTGCTTCATAATTCACTGCAATCCAGTTCTACTTTTTCCTCTCCTCTCCTACTGCACAGAAACTATTTTCATTAAAATCACCTAGTCCTCCAAACTGAAATCCAAGGGACTTTTTCAGTACTTATCTTTGCAGCATCTGACAGTTGTCCATTCCCCCTTCTTCAACTTCTTTGGGGCCTCCAGTCACCTGACCCTTCCATTTTCTACCAACTAGTACCTTTTAGGTTTCTCTTCTTTCTCTACTCAATCCAGAATACGCAATTCATCAATGGACTTACTTTTATATATATATATATATATATATATATATATATATATATATATACACACACACATATATATATATATTTTTATTGATTTCAGAGAGAGGAAAGGAGAGAGAGAGATAGTTGAAACATCAATGATGAGAAAGTCGTCATTGATGGGCTGCCTCCCGCATGCCCCCGAATGGGGATCGAGCCCGCAACCCGGACATGTGCCCTGACCGGGAATCGAACTGCAATCTCCTGGATCCTAGACCAACACTCAACTGCCATGCCCGGCCGGGCTGGAATCACTCTTTTAACATAATCTTCAACTCTTATTTTCTTTCTCCTTGACATTTGCCCTCTCATCGTTACAAAATCCAGTCTTCCCATTCTATTTTTCCTTTATTAGTTTCCTATTTTGAGGATTACACTGAGGCTCAAACCTCAGTTATCTGTCTTCACACTATACACACTACTCCTGAGTAAATATAACAAAACACATGGATTACATGACTACTTATATTCCACTTCCTTATGGTAATCTACATCATCATCACTATTTCCTTTCTCCCATCCCTTAAAGATTTTATATCTTGAATTACTGACTCTGAGTATTTCAATACCTATGAAGGTAATCCTGCTAATACTATGGTTTCTTAGTTCCTTGAAGTCTTCTCGCATAAATGATATTGTCATCCTTGCTATGTCAGCTAATTACTCCCATGTTCATAGCAGGTCAACCATCACTTCCTATTTTTCCATAGCTTGGGTGAAGACAGATTAACAAACAGAGTATACCAAGTAGGGGTAAGTTTCACAGAGAAAAATAAAGCAGTGTAGATAAGGAGGAAGTATTGTTATATATATGTGGGGTGGTTAGAGAATTCTTTGATAAGGTGACAGCTAAAGGAAATGAGTGAGTCATGGGGTCATCTAGGGGTACAATATTCCAAAAGACAGCAAGTACATCTTTTTTCTTTTTTTATCCTTACCCGAGGATATTTTTTCCTTTGCTTTTCAGAGAGAGTGAAAGGGAGAGAGAGAGAAACATTGATGTGAATGAGACATCGATTGGTTGCCTCCTACACACCCCCTACTGGGGCAGGGGATTCAGCCTGCAACCCAGGTTCATGTCCTTGACTGGAACCGAACCTGAGACCCTTCAGTCTGGGGGCCGGTGATCTAAGCACTGAGCAAACTAGCCAGGGCAAATACATACATCTTGAAGTGGGGAAATAATGTGCCTGATATTATTTAGAACAATAGTCAGTGTAACTAGTCAAGAGGAAGAGTCCAAGGTGAAATACTGTAAGGCAATGTAAGTAGTGAGCTTTAACTCGGAGTGAAATGGGAGGCAGAGGTAGAGGAAGGTTTTGAGAAGAGCCACAGCCATTACTATGTTGAGGATGTTGGCAAGGCCATTTATGTGGTTACTGCAGTGTTACAGTGACTTACATTGGAGTGGTAGTCTGGACTTATTTTGCAGATAGAGATGGTAGAATCTGCTAATAGAGTGGGATTTTAGAGAAGTCAAGGGTAACTCCAAGGTTTTTTACTAACAGAAAGAGTAGAAATTGCCATTTCACTACAGAGTTGGTTAGAAAATTAAGTTCAGTTTTGGATATGAATTTTGAGATGTCTTATTAACTTCTAAGTGCAGATGTTTGATTTTTTAAAGTCTGTTTTCTTGGGAGAGGTGCTGGCTAGATATATAAACTTGTGAATCATCAGTGTATAGGTGATTTTTAAAGGCATAATGGTGAAGAAACGACATTTAAAGACTGACCCCAACAACACTCCAATATTTAAACACGGAGAAATGAAGAAGTAACAGCAAAGTATTTTGACAAGAAGCCATAAACCAAGGGAAGAACTAGGGAAGAGTGGTAGTGTCCCTGAAACCAAAGGTAGTGAATGAAAATTCAAGAAGTGATAAACTAGATCAAAGCTGCTGATGGGTGAGTTAAGAATTGAACAGACATGGCCATTGAATATGGCTGGGCAGCTACTGTTGTTGACCTTTACTAAAACAGAAGGTTCTCTCCCAAGAACTTTCAACAAGTTCTGCTAAAGAAAAATTAGCTGAGCTGGAGGAGATGGAAGAGATGTTCAAAATTTGAAGAGAGAGAAGAAAAGGGGTCTGGAAATATGGGAGAGTGAACTAATCAGGGAGCTTTAGCGGCATTGCTGAGCAGCATTAAGGGAACACTTAAACTTATCAGCAAGACAAGTCCTCGGAGCTGTGTGCTTTCGCCAGCCTCTTATTCACCTGTTGCAGGAACAGAAGAATGTTGTAAGCAGGAACGAGCTTTAAGGCAGGATGGAGTGAGGAGGAGACAGAAAAAGATACCCGCGACTACAGAGCAAAGTAATGTTCAGTTAGACCGCTCTCAGAAGTTGAAAGGGTTGCACGTGTAGGCACAGGGTGTAGGCAACTAGCTTGAGTCTGCAGAGTGAAAAAACGGAGTGCTAGGAGGGTGGTTCTCAACAAATTCGGTCTTTTCTCATAGAGCAAGCACAGCAGGAGGTTTGAAAAAGGCTGTACTGGGTCAAGGAAGGAGAGACATTGCCGCCTGGAAGGTTCGAGGGCTGCTGACTGAGCCCAGCTGAAGCCGGAGAAAGGCTCTGAAAGGGTTGCTTCCCTGCGCGACCCAGAGGGAAGGACTAAGGTTTTAGCGCCGGAACTTACATTCCGAGGTTCTGCTGCTTGCGGCTGCCTCCTGGAGAGGTGGGCATGGTGGCGACTGGCTGGGAAGGGGTCGATCACCCCCTTCCCATCCGGTTTCTGGAGTCCCTGTACCCCAACCCCAGGCGTTAGCGGCTGGGGCAGAAGCACCCGAATGTTTGCCGGGCGCCATGGAGACGGTGGAGCTCAGGCTCAACAAGCGGCCGCGCGGTTGGCTGGCGGCCGCAGGCCAAGGAGGAGGGCGGAGGCGGAGGGGAGGGCAGAGGGTTGGTGGAGCAAGAGGAAGCTTGGGGAGACGACTAGAAGAAGGAGGCGGGCGGCCCCGGCCCCAGGCCCCTCCCAGGCTCCGAGTCTCCCCGGCTGCAGGCGGATGGATGGGGCTTCTTCAGGCGGTGGCGGCAGCAGCGAAGGTGGCGGCGGCGGCAGCGGCAGCGGCTGTAAGTGCAGCCTCCACAAACCACCTCTCCTCTCCTAGTCCTTTTTGGGACGAGGGACTCCTGAGTTGTCCTCTGTCCCCTTTCTCCCCTTCCCCTCCCCCACCGTAGAGTACCGCCCGGAAGACCCCTAACTTCCGGGGAGGGGCTGCGGCTCGCTTCCCCTCCCAGAGTGGCGCCGGCGCATGCGCAGCTCCGCTCCGCCCCTCCCAACCCCCCAACCTGGTCTTTCGCTTTGGCGGTGGCCACCGGAAGCCTGTGCGGAGTGAGTTTGCCTAGCCCCGTTCGCCTCCGCCCCTTTCTCCTGTGGGCCTCTGATCCTGGTGGGGTGGGGCTAAGCTGACCTCCCCTCTGTGGCTCCGCCTCTTTTCCCCAGCATCTCGGGGTTCTGTCCCAGCCCACCGGAGGCTCCGGCTCGCACCGCAGCCCTTGGGGTGAGCAGGGTCCTGGGCAGATCTGCTCTTTTTAGAGGGAATGAGGGAGGGAAGAGAGATCCTAAGAGGGCATTATTGTGAGGGACCGAGGTTCTCCCAGCCGGTGGAAGGATTCCTGGGAACAGATGCCTCCCCCTCCTTTGAATGGCCTTGTTCTTCCAGCTTTTAGTGGAGAGATCTCTGGCCTGTAGCTCATCTCTGGTCCTCCTCGCTTGCTGTGTGACCTTGAGCGAGTCACCACCCCTTTCTGGGCCCCAGTTATCCATCAAGCTTTCTCCAACACTAAAATTCTTAATTTTGCAGAAAAACTTATGCAGTAACAAGAGTGTCCGGTCTCCTGAGGCCGCTTAGCCGAGATGACCTGGAGTTGACTGAACCTTCTTTCTTCATTCCTGGGTGGAATGAGGTGACCTATTTATTGGGTCGCTTTTATTCCTTTACCATTGGTTACAAATTGCATGACTCAAGATTCGTTAATGTTTTCAAAAATTGTCATGGGATCCTTGTTCTAATTCCTGGACATCTTTTAAAAATTAGAGATAGGGTGAATGGTGAGCTTGTGGTACTTTCGTCTCTGGTCTAGTTACTACTGAGGCTCTCTTTCCTTTGATCCAGATGGTGTGGTGGCTCGATTCTCCCAGTGCCTGGCTGAGTTTCGGACGTGGTTAAGAACCAACTGGTTGAGGTTCAATGCAGACAAGACGGATGTGATGCTGGTAGGCAGGGGCACACTTGGAGATTAAGGGAGGGAAAATCCAAACTCCCTCAAGTACTATCAATATACTGTTCTTATATGTCCCATTGTTTGAGAACTGCGAATGGGCCAATAATTTCCAGAGTTTGGGTGAGATAAAAATAACATGTCAGTATAAGAACTATAAAAATATCGGTTGGTGATAATCTGATAAAATAGGGCCACTGGATAAAACTCTTTATGTAAAAATTATGAAAAGAAAAACCTAAACTGTTCTTTGAAGAACCAAAAGGCTATGTGAGTGTATTGGGCTGGCGTTAACAATAAAAATCAAACTAATATAAAGATGCTGATGCTGATTGTCGAATAGATGAGGGGCTTCCAGATGTAATGCATTACTGCTTTGTAACCTGCATCCTGCCTACTAAAGTAAAAGTAAACTCTCAGCCTTTATCTAAAATGTCATTTTAAAAAATAAGTGGTATTTAGGTATTTTCAACCAAATTAGTAGTTATCCATAATTTTTTTTTACCGCACATTGTGTAGGCTTTCACTTTTAAACAAATTTTAGGAAATAGTTAAAAAATCTCAAAAGGAACTCAGGGACTCTGAAAATTGTTAGATATAGAATTTGTTTTTAGGGTTTTGTATGTGCTGTATTAATCTTGTTTCATTCAAACAGCCCCAGAGTCTAAATTGTTACAAGTATTTTTGGGGTGCATTTTGAGAGGTACCTTTTTGAGTTGCGTAACAGGATGTTTATATGGTATGGGTATATATTACTTATATTTGAATCAGGTGTTGGTACTGAATAAAAGGTTATATTTCTTAGGATATGTAAATTGCCAGAATTGTTTACTAATTGGTTAGTTTAAGGTATTGGTTGAAGTAAAATTGTGACCTTAAAATGCTTTTGTTAACAGGAAAATAATAATTCTGAGTGGTTCTTGTGTGTGTATTATAGCTTCTATAAAATTGTTTAATAACTTTAATGGAGCATTCAGTAAATTGCTTAAAAATAATTTCCCAATATAATAGCAGTTTTGAGTAGCTTAATATAGTAAAAGTTAATGTTAGTTTCCCTGAAAATAGAAAGCCTTAGGTGGGGAATGGGAACTAAAGAGGCATTTATTCAGGCTTTGTATAGTGATTTTTTTTGGGGGGGGGGGGGGACATTAGCCACAAACCTCACATAAAATTGGAATTAACCACACTTTTTAGTTTAACTTTAAACATATACTACAATTAACAGAACTACTATTCTGAATGTCACATTAATAAATACTGTAAACCATAATAATTTTACACAACTCATAGGTATTGGTGAATTTTCTCATGCCTTTAACTCTATCATGTCTTGTTTTCAGCTCTTCTAATATCAGTAGTCTTTCAACATTTATTTTTTTGTTAACCCAAGTATAAATATTGACTGTTTGCATTTGAATACAAAGAAGACATCTGTTGTATTAATCCAAAGTGCTGAAGAACTCAGGGTAATGGATGGAAGTAACGAGGTAGATGCTGGATTAATAAAAAGAATGTTCCAAAAATTAGAGTTTTATTTTTGAGAAGAGCAGCTTCTTCATGACACAGTGAGTTATTGGAGGTGTTTGAACATAGGCAGAAAAGCCTAGTAGTGAGTAGGAAAACATAGTGAGGGACTCCTACCTAGAGAGGGGAGAAATAGACCAAAGACCTTTAAGGTCTCATCTAACACTAAGATTCTATGGCTAATGAATACTTAACTTTTACATATTTGATACTGAAGAGGTAATCAAGAGTTTTGAAAAAGACTTCACTTTCCTTAAGGTGGCTCCTAAAATTTGTAAACATATATCCCTAGAATAAAATGGGAGTAGAACTATACTGAATTTAGTAGTCACATGGTACCAATGACCTACAGTATTGGAGCTGTTTCTCTTTACATTTAGAATCTCTGAACCCCCCCTCCAAACGTCACTGGACCCACTTTTATAAAGATGGGAAAGAGAAAAATGTAGAGGGAGGTTTTTTCTCCCTCTATACCATAATGCCACTAAAAATTAGTAAAATTAATACACAGTATTAATAAACTTAAAGATCACTTGTCATTAATACCCATTTCAAGTACTTCTCAGACCTCGTTTTTCCTGACAATTTCAGAATTCATTCAGTAGTTTAAGAGGCTGTGATCCCCAGCTTTTTATCACAGTTGGGACTTTTATTGATGGTTTAACTGAAGAAGCAAAGATTAAATGGGCCTAAGCAAGCAAATTATTCCTGTACCTTACATTTTTGACAACACTTTAAAATTTTCCTTTTGGTAACAAGCTACAGAAATTTCATATATTAGCTTTCGTATTTAAATGGAAAATCCTTTATCATCATGGTATTATAAAGCCTGAGTTTCTACCTTGAGGCCCCTTATTATTTTTATCTTTACCCACCTCAAGTCTATGCACATCCACTGTTCTTTGCCTTTAGCTGTATCCATCAAACATCTAAAGTGAAAATTATGTGACTGTGAACTGACTTTAAAAAGCCATTTTTATTTCAAGTCCTAAGGATTAAGGTAATTCCAACAGGGTAACTTAAAAACTATATATCTATGCTAAAATATTTATTCCCCCAAGGAATCCTGAAATACACTTTTATATAAGTATTCTAAAAAATAAAATGAAAATACTGTACAGTACAGTTTATGGTAAAACTTGTTTGTAGATTTGGGAACCTTAAAGTTTTCCTTTCTCTTCTTTCCCTTGCTTTTCTTTCAGTAGAAAATGTGCATCAGATGTTTATGTTTAATTGGTTTACAGACTGTCTGTGGACTCTTTTCCTGTCAAATTACCAGGTAATGTCTTTTCACTTAGCAGCTACTTCATATATCTGTAAATGCACAAATTATTATTGGACATAAGAATTTCAAGTTAATGTTGAATCTTTAGAAATAGGAAACTGCTTAACAGTCTAGAATTCTAAGGGAATACAAACACCGTAAGAAAACAGCCTCCCCCATATTGCCTTGTAAGTTAAGTATTAAAGAAAAATTTTATATACGCACATTTGTGCAATATATTGTAGCACTGGCATTACATTATTTGGAGAGAATGAGCAGTTTTCATAGTTAACTTGGTGATTTTGGTAGTCATTTAAAAAATTGCATTGAGAGGAACCCTTGTACATGGGGGGGGGCTGTCCTTTTGAAATAAGACTTTTAAACTCCTGGTTTAGTAAAATATGTTAATGCATGTTTTAATATCACCTTTGCATTAGCCAGTATGTACCTTAGTAGTGGAAGTGAAATATGTTTGTTATTTTGCAGTCATTGGCTCTGGCAATCAGAGCTGGCATTAAGGCCCATTGACAGTTCTAGGCCAATATGTTATAATAAACTTTCAAATTGCAGGCATTGTAGGCATTGCAAATAAGTTCTCCCTACATGCAGTCAAATCAGAGATTATGTCCATCAAAGAGCAGCTTTTCAATATTTCACATTTAAAATTGTTTCTCTAGTGGAAAATTCGACCATTGCACACTTACTTGTTACTGGCATGTCAGCAGGTGTGTGAGGAAAAGCAAAGCGAGGAGGATGGCAGACTACCTAACACAATCCCTTTTCTTAATCTCTGCCCGTATCGCTAACATTTTGAGATACTGAATTTTACATTTCCCATTGCAAATCAATCGAGGGAGGAGTATATATGTCAAGGGATAACTGCTTTAAAAGCGCACTACTTGCCGCTGTTGCATCACAGCAACATCCGTTTTCCAGCAATGCACTTCAGAAAAGGCCTACATGTAAAATATAACGTGTCTTTTTCCCTGCGGCGTGAATGCCAGAGGCGGTGCCTTTGGCACCCCTTGACTTCTCTAGATCCGAGAGTCCTCTGTCCTGGCTGGAGTCGCCGATCGGCCAGGTCTGGGACTTCCTGAGATGCCCACCTCCCTCCACACCCACCTTGACTCCGCCCCCGCCGCCCAGCACAGGGGGAGGGGGGAGGGCTGCCGCGGGCCCGCGCTCCAGTCCCCGCTCCCGCGCGCGCCGCCTTCTCCCTCCAGTCCAGCTCCGCCGGGTAGCCGCGAGGGGGCAGAGTGGGGCGTGGTGGGCGCGCTCGGGCTGCTTCTGCGCGTTCCCGCCGAGGCAGCGGCGGCGGGAGCGGAGAGGAGGCGGGAGGCGGCAGCGACTGGAGTCCCGTTGCCGAGTCTCACATCCGGGTTCTGGCCGTGACCCAGCTGTGGCCGTAGCGGCGATGTGACCCGTCAGTACGGCAAATATGGCGGAGGTAAGGGAGCGAGCTCCCCCTCCCCGTCCCGGAGCCGGGCGCTCCCGGGCCCCGGCCGGGGAGGAGTGGAGTGGGCCTGGCTAGGAGAGGCCCAGCCCTGCTGGCGCCACTGCCCACCTGTTGTCCGGAACAGGCCGCGCTCTGGGCGGAAGCTTTTCCTGGAACTTAGTTGGGATGGGTGCGGGGGCTGGAGGGACCGGAGGCATAGTTGGACTTCGGGGACAGTTTGAAGGGTCGGGAGCTGCGTAGTACTGCGTGCGGGGAGAGACCCGGGGCGGGGGCGTCCGCTGAGCGGGGGCGCCTGTGGCGCAACTTTGCCGCCGGGTTCTAGGGGCCGAGAGAGGAGCTGCCGCTTCCTCTTGCGAAGTTTCTTCCCTCCCTGACCGAGATGCTGTTGCGCCCTTCCGCGCCACCCCCGCCGTCGCTGCTGACAGCCAGCCCGTGTTGGTGGGGAAAGCCCAAGGCTGGACGGCCTTGGAATAACTAATTTTCCTGATGGAGATAGTATGAGCTTGGAGAAATGAACCTGGCCTTTCGCAATCCAGCCCTCTAGGATGCGGGAGTCTCCCCATTTCTCCAAACTGTTCCATCCCTCCGCCCCAAGGTAGAAAGAACCTCTTTTTTTCTCTACATTTCAGCAGAGTGGCTTTTTACCTTCCCCTATTTCCCTTTCCTGGCATTTTCACCCCATTCCAAATCTAGTCGATCGTTGTCTTTTAATATATTTTTTTCTCCCTTGGGGAAGTTTGTTTTGTTTGGTATTTTTTTGCCCCCCTTTCTTCGGTGGTATTTACTTTAAATATTTGGCCTCAAACTGGTGGACAAACAACACTGTCTTGATTAATTTGACCTTAGTATATGAACTGGCGATTTAAATTTTTGCTTCTGATTTAAGCCGTAACATTCGATTTTTACAAAACTTTTTTCTTATCCCAGGAAGAATTTTATTATTCTTTACCTTTCAGTTCAAGAGGTGTGATATATTTAGATTTTTGTTTTCTTTGAGTACAGCCACTATTAATGATTGATAAGGCATTTCTCTTGTGTGAATTGCCATTTGCATGATCTCAGAGGCACCCAAAAACAGATTCAGGAAGTAGGCAACTTTTTACCATCAGCCCCCAATTTTTGTCTTTTTTATTTGGTAATTGAAGTCAGTGGAGAGTACTTTTATCAAAACCATAATACCTCCTTTTTAAACCTTGGAATACAGAAACATGACTAAATTAAGGAAAGTTTATTTGGAGGTCTTTTCATGTACCTGTTGCGTTAACTGTATTCTGGAATGGTTCTTAGGATGCTCCTGCTTGCCTTATGGAAACTGGCTTTATACTTATGTCCTGGAGTATTTGCTATTAAACAGGATGAAATTTTGCTGTAGCCAGCCTGTTTGCTACCAATATTCTTTTTAAAACATTCAATTTTTCAGATTTAAGATTAAATTTAACCTTATATTCTATTTCTTTGCTCTTTGTGGTTAAAGAATTGTATTTTAATTTCACATGAATTGGAGAAAACATGGTACTTTGTGTTTACTTAAATGTGACTGGATTTAGTCCACTCAGCTGAAAGAATTTTAGTCCTGGTGAGTCTTAAGTGTTTTTCCCTTCATATATAAGAGGAGGGAGGGGTTGTATGTAGCTGACTTTACATATATTTTATCAAATAGTCTTTATTGGATCATCCTGTCAGTGAGTATTCATTGGATAAGCAGCAATGTGCTTGCCATGTTATAGGTGTTGTGGTTTCTTCCCTAGTTGTGCTGCTCACAATGGTTTGAGTTTTAAGTTCTGTAGTCATATTTTAAAGCAAGATATTATTGAAGGAAAGTAACTTACTATATGAAAATATGGTGAAATTTAAATTTTTAAAAAACCTCACCCAGAAATTTTCACTGCCCAGCACACTGAAAACTTACTACGTAAATGGAAGTATATTAACATTTTCTTTCTTGTTTTAGAAGTTAAAGATGGTTGCATTAGTGTAATAGAGGAAAAGCAATATTTTGAATCATCAGTCATTTCCTAGTATTTTCAAGTGTATATTTTAGTTTTCTTAAAAATTGCATCGCTTAGAGAATGGAACTTGCATTCTGTAAAAACACTTGCGTGGTTCAATTTTAAGAAGAAAAACCCTGAATTTTGTTTTCAGCACATTTATTTAGGGACCTGGTATCTTTAAAAAATTCATCTTTTACATTCTTCAGTTACTTGTAGATGGTTTTCTTGATAGTGAATTTGGAAGAAGAGTGGAGTAAACCTTCATCTGTGTCCTACAAAAAATCTAAAACAGCTGAAGAGGTGAAAAGTAAAATTAATTTATAATATTCTGGTTTCAACATTTTAATAAAGATGATTTTAGTGACTGCTCATTTAAAAAAATTAGATGAAGGAGAAATGCTTGGTTTATAAAGTGCTTTTACTTGCTTTTGTGTGAGTTTTCTGGAGATTCATTCTTTATGATCCATGTGGTAAAATAATTCAAATGCTGGCTCTATTTCTTTGGTTAAGTAAACCTGAGGATTGAAGCTAACTGATGAAGTAACAGTAAGTGCAAAGCAACAAAATGCGTTTATTCAATAAATCTGAGGGGAAAACAGATTATTGAAGAAGCATGTCTCCAGAGGAAAAAATGGAGGTATTATATGCTTCTGGGGGTTTTGGTTGTTATTTCCTACATAGGAGAATGACCCTGGCCTTGTTTGTTTGTCGTCCCCCACCCCAAAAAGTATTTAATTCTTGAATACAAATTACTTTAGATGTAAATAGAATATACCACTTTTTCATACTTGGTCTGATCATCTCAGTCCATAATAGGAAGTAACTAATTAATGATTCTTCAAATTGCGGTAACATTAAAAACAATATGCTTAGAAGAAATGGCATATGCTCCCTTTTAAAAATACTTTTTGGTAATATTTTTCATTCTTTATTATACCTTAAAGTTATTTATCAACATTCTAAAAGAAGACTCTTCTAGTCACACTTGAAATTACAGGGCAGTCACAATTTTACAAAGGCAGTGAGAAAGAAAGAATAAGAGGAAGAAATAGTTGATCCTTTGGGTTTTATAAGGAACGTGGTGTAGGGACCTCTGGGAAGGAACAATTTGTCTTTATTTCAGAGTTTGTAAACACATAAGGGACTTTTTTTCTCTAGGAAAAAAAAAGCCACAGCATAGCGCAAGACCTATCTTTTCACTTAGGCCATATTGCTGTTATGTAAAGAGAAGAAAATTTAATGGACTTGCTTTTCTGTGTTTTATGTATTCTGATATTTCCAAAAATTATACATAATCGTTTATTCACTATCACATCTATTCATTCATTTATTTAAAAACATACTCCTTGTTTAATATTTTTTTAGTGTTTTTGGGTTTGTTTTTTTTTAAGGAAATGTGATCATCTTGCTATTCTTGATAGAATTAATTTCTACTCTAAAAACTTATTTTGCTACAATGAATTTAGATCTTAAATAATTCTCTGTATTGGTAATGAAATTTTTTTCTTTTTATAGTATTTATAATTCAGAGTTAGTAAGGATTTATCGAAAGTAATCAAGAACATCAGTGCATGAGATTCCTTAAAAGCTTAATTCAGAAGAAGTAATAGGTAAAAAAGTGCTTGATAAGGTAGGAAAGGTTGATGGGGAATATATAGACGTGAATTAGTTTTAGAGAATTCTTGTGAGACTAATCAGTTTCCCAGATAATTTGGAAATACAATGTTGCCATTGGAACTTTAGCATGTCTTTATGAAAAGTAATTAACTGTATAGAAATTTCTTTGTTTGAACTTCAGATTGAGTCCCCTGTACATTTCAAAAGATTTGCAAATGGTTTCAAAAATAATTGCAGTGATTAAACTGTTCAAGTACCATTCTTTGCTTGGCAGCCATTGTGCTCGACTTATTCTACGGCTTAGAAGAATGACTTATAATTATGCTTATGTAGATGTGCAGTTCATAAAGTAGTGCCCCTAGAAAGCTTTTTGCAAATTGAGATCCTCTTTTCCCAATAGTCCTAGATTAAAAAAAATAAATTTTGAAGAGTCTGTTAAACATATCCCATCCATTTGGCTAAGGATTCCTTAGTAGTAGTATGTCTTATGATAAATTCATAATAAAAGTAAAGAACTTTTATTGTAAAGGAATTTGAACTAAACTTGAAGAAATTTAAATCTTAGAGAAAATGAAACTAAGCAAAGAGTTGTAATTTGTCCTAGGTCCTGCAGTTAGTCTGTGGCACAATTAAGACCGGAACCTCGGCTTCTGAATTCCTAAAGCTTAATAATAGTAATTCATCCTTTAAGTCATTACTACTATAGTAAGTTTGTTAATTTTTACTCCAAGACTTAGTTATTACTTAACCTTTTTATGCTCTGGAATTCCTCAGGATAACAGCAAAGTTAAGTGATTTAATTTTGTATGGAGGAAGAGGGATGGTGAGCTCTTGGCATAGTCCCTTCTGCCTTTCCCGCTATGGAGTAAGGCCCTTAGCTTCTTCCTGGCTTCTGTTCTGACGCCCATCTGTGTGAGAATCTCCATTTTAGTGTCTACGTTACTAAGTAGGTGACATACACTTAAAGAAATGGCGGCAGAATTGGTTTGAAGGGAAAAATTCAGTTATATTAATATGCTCTTGATTGCCTGGAATTAAAGAATCTAAAGATTACTTCATGTTTTTACTACCTTATTATTTTTAAATACTGGTAATATTCTACTTTATTTATTTATTTTTTTACTCTCTCCCAATTTATAGTTTTCTGGTGTATGGGATATTTCTCACCGTGTGCTAGAAAAATATAAAATCATTTGAACATATCTGAGGCATTGAATATTTGTTACAACTATTAACAACTTGATTGACTAAATTGTATACTATATGGGTCAAGGTATAAAAATTGCTATAAAAGTTAATAGGTTTCATTTTTTAAATTTGATTTAGCCTACTCATACTGTGTGTATGTGTCTGTCTGGTGTTATGTTTTCCATCTCAAACAATTATGTATGTACCTAAAAGAAAACTAGGTTATTTTTCAGAATTACAGACTTGGTAAAGAAAAAATAGTGGTGAGTACTAGGTTTTTTTAACAAAGAGTAAAGGAAGAAAATGAAAATGTCTCATAATTCTACAAGACAATCTTCATTGACTTTCTTTTTAAGAAACAAGGAATAATGCTTGTAAATAGTTAGAAATCCCAACTGTACAGAGAGGTGTAAAATGAAAAAACCCTTCTCTCCCTGACCCATTCCTTAGTGGTAACTGTTGTTAACAGATTCTTGTATATACTTTTGGGAAAAAAGTTTTTTATGTATATTCTAGCCCAATTTACTCCCTTACTCTACACATCTCCTTCCCTCCCTCCACCCCTCCCTCCCCCCCATAGACACACACACAAACATACATATGTATGTATTTTTATATTAATCAATATAAACATCTGTGTCCTTTTTGATGGATTAATAGTGTTCCATTGCTTGGAAGAACTATATTTCCATTTCTAACTAAATAGTGGGCTTTAAAAATTTCCCCCAGCTTTTTGCTATGAACAACTTTGTGATGATGAACATTATACATCTTCGTGTTCTTTATTAGGCATATCAGTAGGGTAAGTTCATTTTGGCAAAATGATCTCCCGAGCAGTTAAACCAACTCGTATTTTTACCAATAATATATGAGTTCATTTAAAATAATTTTAATCCCCAATGTAAAATCTTTACTGCTTACATTTAATCGTTTGAGCTTTTTCTAAAATTTGATATTGTTGCAAGTGAGTACCTGTATGGCTTTAGTTTTATTTTTTTCCCCTTCTTTCTCTTCTCCAGTTTACTGTCGTCATTGCTGGTAGATTGTTGCAGTTTTCCTGGAGGGTATTAAAGATACCATTTCCGAAGGAGACATAGATAATAGTCTGACATGACCAATGATGACTTGCAGTCACATTTTAAACCTTTGGACAGATGAAAACCATTTGAAAAAGAAAAAGAGAATAAGGGTAAAGTAAGGGTAAAGGAGAAAGCAAATGAAGAGAAATTTTTTTACTTGTTTACCTGGGAGGTATAGAAGGAATCGGGCCCTAGGTTTTAGTTCCACCTTTTTCATCTACCATGGAATCCTAAATAAGTCACTCTGTCTTTCTGGGTTTGCTGAGATACAAAATTAGGTAGCCGGGGAAGGTATTATTGCCAGGTTTATGGTTATGATCATATAACCATATATAGTCCTATATATAAATGTAAACTAGTTTTAAATACGTAAATAAAAAAGGCCCTCATTCCATACTGAAATGCCCTGTATTATTATTCTAAACTCATATTTTGAAAGATACTAATTTTGTTTGTTGGTTGGGCAGAAGTAATCTTTACAGTATAAACTGTTTTCAAATGCCAGTTTTCCAGAAGCTCCCCTTTTTCAAATTTATTTATTTAGTAATCAGTCATAGTTTTTCTTTTTTTTTAAATTAAATTTATTGGGGTTATATTGGTTAATGATCTTATTTAACTGGATATCATTTCAAGAAACTGATGTCATTCCCATCCTTCCCAAATCAATACAATGGAATTTTATTTTGAATATAGAATACTAAAATGTGTATGTGTAGGTTAAACCATCCCTGCTTTCCCTTCCCCATCCTAATCTAGATACAGCATCAGTCAAGTCATGGTTTTTGAAACATTCCAGTATGTCTGACATAATATGATCATTAATGCTATCTTTTAACACTGGGTGTTCTACTTTATGCCAGCTGTACTTACAAATGCTACCGTCCTCGAGATATTTGGTATCTTAGTGAATGGAAAATATTTGTGGGCTTTTTTGTAACCTTAAAACCTTAAACTGGTAACTACCAATAAAATAACAATCAGTATGGTATTGGCATTTAGTGCTGTTTGAGGCCTTTTACAAACTAAAGTATACAGACACTATTCACAATTCAATGTCTCTGTTATTACCAGTATCTAACATCAATGAAAATGTACCAGTTATTCTTCAGTAGAATAACTTATTTTTAATCACAAAGCATTTTTAGCAGACTGTTAGATGGAATAATTATTGGAGTGTTCAAAAACAACTAAATGTTCAAAGAACATTTCTTTTAAGCTGCTCATTTGAAAGATGCTGGTTTTTCTTCTTTATGCCAAGCAAGCCTGTTTCAAACGTTTAGTAAAAACGAAAAACAGAGTTGTAAGGCTACTTTGTGGATAGTGAATCTGAGACCAGGTGAAGATAGTCATGAACATTGCTGTAGCCTTGGACCAAGGTTGTACTTAAACTTTGGAAATAAAGTATAATTACACAAAATAAAAGATTAATTTTTGAAAATATTGATTAAATTTGTATGGTGGTTAAATTCATTTTCAGCTGGAAATGGGTAGTTCTGCCTGAAAGATGTTAAGCAAACTAGAAACCCTTTTTATGGTTACATTATTCTATTCACTCACCCTACTCTTCAGCTTCCCATTAGAGGAACTGAATTAAAAAGTAACACTCGTTTGATTGTTGTGGCAGAGTAACTTAAATAAGGATGATGACACTTGAAAATATGTGTTACTAAATACTGTCAGTTTTTTGTTAGAATAAGACAATGCTATAGGCAAGAACCATTTTCTTGTAAGAATTAAAAGAAGAAAATAGGGCCCTTGAAAAAGTGTGCCTTAAAAGAACTGCGTCACCACATGGGATTTGGGCACTTACTACAGTAGCATAATGTGGACAGTTTTCAAAATGGAGTTCTAACACCTCATAAAAATGTGTTGGGCTTTTGAAGTATTGAGCACATTCTTCATTTCTATTTTGTTGTTGCCTTTCTGTACCATTATTTGGGAGAAAGAAGGAAAATACTAGAATATTCCCTATCTCTTCGATAGTGTTTTGGCCTTCTAGTGTCTCTTACTTCTATTGGGCATAAAATAGATAGCTCTGAATGAATAGATAAGGTTTTAATGATAAAGTTTATATCATTTGAAGCATCTTTTGAGTTTCTTACTGAATTTATCTTATAGAAGTTTATGTAGATGACTTTGTTATAATTTAATTAAGATAAAATATAGCCACAAACTCTCAAGTGGAGATATTACTAAAATAAGTTACTAACAATTTTATCTTCTAAGTTTTCCAACATGTATGTGATTAAATTTGAGAGGTGGAATGGTACAGTAGAAGGAGCATTATAATTTGGAGTCTTTGTGGTCTTCTATCAGATAACCTAACCTCTCTAGACTTAGCATGAAAGGTTGCTAATTTTGTCATAATTTACAAGTATGTTGTTTGTTAGTGAAGTTAACCTAATGTGCTGTTTGGTGCTTAAGTAATATTTTAATCTTTCCATCTGCTTCCTTGCAATATAATTTTTAGTTAAAATAATGTCTTAAATTGTTTCCGCCTCCATTCTCACACATATTTAAAAAATATATTTTTATTGATTTTTAGAGAGAGAGGGTGGGAAAGGAACATAGGCTGCCTCCTGCATGCCCCCTACCGGGAATCGAGCCAGCAACCTGGGCATGGGCCCTGACTGGGACTCAGTCGGCAGCCTTTTGGTACAATGGATGACACCCAACCGAGCCACACGGGCCAGGACTCACACATTTTAAGTTAGAGATCAGCTTTATAGCAAGCCTTGTACATAGTTTTCCTGTATTGATATGAGGGAATATTTCAGAAAGTTTCAAGATCTAAGTCACATCTCTTAAATTACATATGTTATGGGACCCATATTTGCCTTTAAAATCTGAATCAATTTCATATTACTGTCTTTGCTTCTAGATTCAGGAGTGTTTTTCAATTTCCCTATATGTTTAAATAAATACAACGTCAGAAAGGATTATACGGGAAGTTTTTGTTCGTCTTAGACAGTTCAGACATTAAAACTTAGGGTAGTTTTTGATGTCATATTAGCCATTGAATAATTCCTGTAATGTTTGTAAAGATGACTACACAAAAATGCTAATTTTTCTTCTTTTCTCCTCCCTTAGCCATCTGTTGAGTCTTCAAGTCCAGGTAAGTATTTTCTATATTTTTTATAATCTCTATTTGACTAATATTTGTCCTACTAGTTGCATAAAGGCTAGAGGAGTTAGACTATCATCTGACTTCCTTTTCTTTTGAACGCTTCTTTTCTCTGGGAAAAAAATGGATGAAATATTTGACTGCCCGTGAAAATACAGGTGAGGCTGCTCTGAGTTCAACCTCATGACTGTTTGTGGGCTCTCTTTTTTTTTTTTTTTTTGATGAATTTTCACATGTATTTCATAATAGTTTTTAATTGCTATTTGACTTGAAGTACATATGAAGTGTACTTTTAAAAAAGGAATTACTAACTGCTTAGAAATATGGCTTGTATAGGAAAGTCAAAGTATTTTATTTGAGAGAGAAATTATTAAACATTTAGTGAAGGAAGGAAAAATAAAATAAGGAAAATATTCAACAAATGAATATTTAATGTTGTAGGTTAAGGATGTTATTTTTATATTTCAATAGGATCAATTTTTATCCTGTGACCATATATCTTTGGATTTTTGTATTCAAATACAAGACAGATTAATTTTTTCCTAACTTATAAGTTGTTATCTTTGGGCCAAATCTGGGCGACAAATAAATGTGTTTTTGTTTGGCTAGTGTAGTGATCTTAAAAAATTTAAATATTTTATATAAAAATCTTGATTTAGGCTTCTCATGATCAATCAGAGGTTCCAGCTCCACTGGTACAGGATTTCTGTGTGGCAGCAATTGGTAGGAGCTAAATAGCAGTCAGCAAAGAATTTGGCACCAACCAGTTTTTCTAACTCAGTGTCCAGGGACTTTACTGAGAGGGAGTACTGCCTTCTGCAGTGAAATACTTGGATTAAGTGGCAGGGTAATATAGCTAAGAAGAGAGAGAGAGAGAGAAAGGGAGCTCTCTGAGGCCTTGTAATATTTTATTTGAAAACATCTCACATTTATTGAATATTTAGTTATGTATTATTGAATTTTCCAGATTATTGAAGCAGTTACTGTTCTGTGTTTTAAATTTTAGAAAGTTTGTAAAAATGCTTAACATGATATTTGGCTTTTTTTTTTAATAGAACAGTTCTTTTCATGAACATATATCATTGTACTCTGTATAGTATAAGGCATCAAGTAGGGTTGAACTAGCATACCTCCAGATTCCTTCTAAATGACTAGTATGCTAAATTCACAGTTGATTTTATCATATTTATTTCAACTTCCTGGTTTATAAATATGTTCTGGATGGTTGAGTCTGACCTCAGATAATACTAGATTACCATATCTTTTATAGGACATGCAGTTTTTCCTAATTTCTTTTTCTTTCAAACAGAAATCATTTTCATTGAAAAAATAGGTTGTAGTTGGTTTTTGTTACTGTTGTGACATTGTCGATAGACTGAGTTTTAGATATTGTTCTGTGAAGTTTTGAGACATTCATCAGGTAATACATAGGGACATAAAATAATGAACGACTTTCTGAGTTTCCATTGCATTTGAATTAGTCCAGGCTGAACTGGAAGTATACAGCAGCTTAAAGAATGTAAATGTCTTTGGTGCTCTTTACTACTTGCTGAATGCTTATACAAACAGATTGAATCTTTGGGTGTTTTTTGTTTAGATTTTTTAATTGTTTTAGACTAGGGAAGATCTTTTAAGATAGATAGTGCTTCTGCCCAAAGGAATATTTATTCTTATAAATAATACTAACTACATAAGTTGGAGAAAATTAGGATAGAGGCTTCATTTAAAAAAGTGTTTGGCTCACTGGTGAAAGGCTGTGTCCTGTGTAACATCTGCACTTTGGAATTCATTCTAGTAATAATAGTCACATGACTCAGGTTAAGTGGTTTGTCTATAGACTCCACCAAATAAACTAATGTGGAGGCATAATACAAGGTTTAACCTGTAAGACTAGTAGCCATTAGAGGCGGGGATTTAGGGAGGGGAGGTAATAAAATAATTTAATGAGTGCACATGATATAAACTGAATTTATCTTTTGAATGTTTGAAATAATGTAAGGTACCTTTTAGTAATTTTGCAGTAGAATGTAATTTTATGACAAAGCACTGACTGATATTGGCTGTAACTCTGAAATATAATATTTATTTACACAAAGCATCAGACTCCCTACCCCTAATAATTTACTTTTGAGACTTTTTTTCCTATGAGACAGCCTAACAATGGGCCTTAGTAAAAGGAATAGGATGGTTATTTTGTCCCAAACAACAAGGTAAAAAGAAGTCAAACAAAGAAGTCACATGAAGGCAAGAAAAAATTGAAAGTTTATAAGAAACAATACAGTGTATATGTGGGGAAAGGAATTAGAGTGAGAAGGGAGAACAGGTTTACCCAAACTATTCCGTGTCGGGAGGGAAGTGGCAGGGCCTTAAATGTAATTGGCTTTAAGTGTAATGACAAAAAATGAGGGACTTCAGGGAAGTCGTATAATACTCGTGATTTGGTCTGTATACTCATGTGAGTCCGATTTTCTTTTTTTTTCTTAAGTTGGTAAAGGAGGGTAAGTTGTTAGTAATTAAGCATAGTTATTGTGACAATATTTGCATCTAATAGGAATTATATTAGGATAGTAGTATTCACAGGGGTTGTGTGAGGCTTTTTAGTATCTTTCTGTGTATAGGGGAGAAGAAAAGTATAGTATCATCTATAGGAATACATAATTATTGACTGAGTGTCCTAGAAGATTGATTGCTAGGTGAACTGAAAGTTTTCGGAGTGTTTTCCATTAAAAACTCAGAAGGGATAATGATTGGGACCAAAAAGCTATGACTAAATTAGTGATTCTCAAACTGCAAGTCCCTCAACCAGTACTAAAATGCCATATTTTTCTTAATTTTCAAAAGAAATTAAGGTAATATGCTTTTCTAAGTGTTTTTATTTTGTAAATCATTCTAAAACTTTGATAATTTGTTAATTCTTCTGTACTGTACTGTAGGATGAGACCTGATTTAGCAGTTTCGTGTTTAGTTATTTTATGTTTAAAGTCAATATTTTATTATGTTCTTCAGAGAGTACAATGGCTTCTAAGTGTTTTGCTTTCTGACCTGGCTTGATATTCACTTATAGTAAGCATAGGCTCTCTTCAGGTATTCTTTGAGGCAGGATACCTACTGTTTCTGAGGCTGAGACTTACAGGAGGCTTGGAGTGCATTAAAAGCACAGGCTTTGGAATTAGCAGGCCCAGGATTCAAATTCCATCCTTGCCACCTACAGGCTCTATGAGTTTAAACAAGCTTCTTAACTCTCTGAGCCTTAAGTTTTTCTTTTTGTTTTTGATAGGATTGTTTGAAGATTAAATGAAATAATGTATGTGAAGTGCTTGAACATAGTATTTGGCACATAGTAAGCACTCCAAAAATGGTTCTTACTCTAAAAATTGTGGGACGTGACAAGAACCCAGAGTCTTCTGCATTTCCTTATCCCCAATAGTCTGTATTTCAACAAACCAGCGTCTGTATCGCTTTGTTTTACTTATTGGTTCTTTAACTGGAGTGAAATGGAAGGGTAGGTGCATCTATAAATACAACCTTTAACAGTTTAAACTTAAATTGATTTTTTTAATGTTAAATAACTTATTTGTTTATTAGTGAACAATGCTTTTGCAAACTTAAGTCCATGTTTGACAATAGCCAGATGTGGGGATGGTTTACAGAATATGTATGCCATCTACTATTACAAGGCTTGACCTATTGAGTACAGCAATATTCTCCAGACACCAGGCTAAAAATAGATTTAGCTTAACCTACTAGGTTATTTTTAATGCCTTTCATAAGAGTTTTGTATGTAATGTTAGTACATTTTGCTTTTATATTTTATCTTTGAGTTATTTCATATAAAATCATCTAAGTAAGTTAAGGACAGTTACCTACTTATTGGAATAAATTTTCATGGAAGTGCTAATAGAAGAATAACATTTGAGTGCAGCTTTATTTTCATTAGACTATATATTCAGATGGCTACATATTTTACATGCCTATGTATTCTCAGGAACCGTAGGGGTTCATACTTGTTGGGTCTATTAAATACCAATCAAATGATCAAGAATTGTGAACTTTCCCACACAAAAGATCACTTTTTGATATGACCATTTATTTTTTACAACTCAGGTTTCGTGTTTAGAAGATTACAATATTTTTCAAATGCTGTACATACTTTTTAAAATTTATACCCTCCTACCCCCCCAGTTCTAACTGTGTATAAAGATGAGACAAGGCAAAAAAGAATTCCTTAAATTCCTTACAGAAGATTTGGCGGGGGTTGGGGGAGGTATGAGTAAGGACAAGAATTTCAGAAAACAAATATTTGCTGTGCATAGCTTTTCTTTGACTTATATCAGCTTCAGATAACATACATTATATTAATATTTATAGGATAAACTTAATTTGATTTACTAAACTTTTAAAATTATTCTTTTCCAGGAGGTTCAGCAACATCAGATGACCATGAATTTGATCCATCAGCTGACATGTTGGTTCATGATTTTGATGATGAACGAACATTAGAAGAAGAAGAAATGATGGAAGGAGAAACAAACTTCAGTTCTGAAATAGAGGATCTTGCAAGGGTAAATAACAGTAAGAACTAGAGGATGAAGCATTGATAACTTTTTTGTGGAGAGGGTAAATGCTTGAAATTTTGGTTCTCTACCTATGTTTTGAGAGAAAAGGGATATTATATACACTTGATACTGAAAAATTCTATGTGGTCATAGGTGGGATGTTTAAAGTTTGAAATGAAAAGCTTTTTTTTTTTTTTAAATATATCGTTATTGATTTCAGAGAGAGGAAAGGAGAGGGGGAGAGAGAGAGATAGAAACATCAATGATGAGAGAGTCATTGATCGAGCCCACAACCCAGGCATGTGCCCTGACCGGGAATCGAATCCCGATCGCCTGGATCCTAGGTCGATGCTCAACCGCTGAACCATGCCTTGCTAGGCTGAAAAGCTTTTTTTGAAGAAGTAACTTTATTATGTAAAATAGAATTCAAGTACTTACTTTGTAAAACATCACAGTTATTGGGTCAAAAATGGGCTGTAAAAGGATCCTAAATTCCTTCTTACACACCTCCTGTCCTCTCCCAGTTACTGCGCCTTTTATTTTTACTCCCCTCATAGCCAAAATTTAAGAGTTGTCATCTCCTTCCTCATTTCTCATTTATTCCATAAAGTGCTGTAGTTTGTCTCTGCCCCTTCCTGTTTTTTTTTTGTTTGTTTTTTTGTTTTTAAATATATCTTTATTGATTTCAGAGAGATGACAGGAGGGGAGGGAGAGAGAGAAACATCAATGATGAGAGAGAGTAATTGATCGAGCCTGCAACCTAGGCATGTGCCCTGACCGGGAATCAAACCCTGATCACCTGGATCCTAGGTCCACACTCAGCCGCTGAGCCATGCCCGGCCGGGCTCTGCCCCTTCCTGTTAAGATGACCAATGATTTTATTATCATATCCATCAGTCGGTTTTCTCTATTGCCAGTGGTGATTGACCCAACTTACCACTCCCTTCTTTACTTGAATTCTGGAGTACCCCACTGTCCAGTTTTTCCTGTCCACTTGTTCTTATTCATTATCCTCTGTAGACTCATCTTCCTTTACCCAGGGTTTAAATTTGGAATTTCTCAATTCTTAGTTCTGGACTTTTTCTTCTGACTCTAGAACATTGCTTCTCAAAATGTAATATGAGAGTCAGCTGCTTCAGAATCACTCTTGGACTTACTAAGAAATGCAGGTTCCTTTGCCTCTCCCCAGGCATACTGAGGCAGAATCTCATGGGGGTTAGGGAGTCGGTGCGTGGGGCTCAAATCTGTATCTTCATTAAGTATGCACATCACATTTGAAAATTGGTAAACTATTAGGTGGTCTGATCTAATCTTTTCTCATGGTGTCTGTAAGCTCAGTATCTTAGTTCATTTTTTCTAGCACTATTGTATTCTCTGCTCCAGTTTTGTTTATCTAACCACCTGTTTGACATTTCTGCTTGGATATCTCAATAGACATCTTTAAGTTTTAAATGTTCAAAACAGAACTATTAATTGATGTTCTTCATCTCTACCTGTTCCTTCCCTGTCTTTCACTTCAGTAAAAAATGGTACTACTATTTACGTTGTTACCTAAGTCAGAAACCAAGGAGTCATCTTCCTTTATTCTAAATAAGTCTATTTCTGTTTACAGAAGTATCTCTTATCACCCGGCTGGCGTGGCTCAGTGGTTGAGTATTGACCTATATGATCCAGGAGATGGTGGTTCAGTTCCAGGTCAGGGCACATGCCCTGGTTGCAGGCTCGATCCCCAGGCTCTGTGGTATACCACCATCATATATGTGGTGCATCATTTACAAAATATCATGACTGTAGTTATGAAAACTTCAGGAATAGTTTAAAAAGCGCATGAAGAAACTGGAGTCAGAACTATAGAAGAGGCTGGAAAGTCATTCAAAACGCAGATAATTTGCTTGGATAACTCAGAACCTAGGTGAACGTCAGAGGAAACAAATGATTTAATAATCACAGTCATTTCATATATTCATGAAATGTAAAGGCAGTTATTTTCAGTTATTTGCCTGTATATACACACAGATTTCTATCATTTTAGATATAGTTTCCTGTTTCTGAATAATACATCCATGGGATAAAAGAAGGAAAATCTTGTATTTTCTGTCTTTTCACATTCTACATTACGCAAGTAATTAACTACTCGAGGACATAATTAAGTACAGGTTATAATAGATTATGAGATGGAATGATTGTTGTTTTCTGTTTCAGAAAATGGGCTATTACATTTAATTAGCATAAAGTTACTAATAGGCTTTGCTGAAATTTTGGGCATGTGATTGTCTTTTCATTTTTTCTTTATTTTACCTCCTTCCCCATTCTGTAACAGCTGCTCAAAATTTGCTTTCAAACGACTGTTCCTTAGGAAATAGTAATTAAAATAGAATTATTTATAGAGGACATAGAAAGGAAGAGAAAGACAAGGGAACCAGTCTTTCATCATTATTTTCAACAAGACAGTCTTAAACCTTTTCAGATACTTCTAACTTTTCCCAGACTAACTAAGTAAGGCTTAGGTTTATGTAGCACACAATCACCAGTGTCTTCATCAGTAACCTATAGCGAAGCTAGTTCAGGGCCAGTGTGTTGGATTTACTGTAGTTATAAAATCTTCAGGTATGAACCAGACCAAACTGGTTTTTGTTTTTATTTTAAAAGTAAGCAAGATTTTATCTTTACTTGCTTTTATAGAAGCTAAACATATAGTTAGTTATTCCATGGATTGCAAAGTGTTTTTACCTAGCACTTTTGTTGCGTGAAATGGACTTTTGATATAATTGTGGCAGGATTCTGACAGTTGATTCATTCACGAGTAATCAGTAACTGCATAGCTTGTGGTTTTCAGTTCATTTCATTTAAATTCTAAAATTTTAAGTGAAAACTAGCTTTTCATAGAGGAAGCTTTGATATGTATTGTTATGGTTGCTTGCATGAAGCTTACCAATGTAAAAGGTAATTATATAAGTTCAACATTTAAATGTTTTAATAGAATTAGATATACAGGTTAGAATTTACTGTGGTGATCTTAATAGGGATGTTGGAATCATTTCTATAGTAAATAGACTTTTGTTGGCTAGAAATAGCAATATGCAGATTTAATCCTGTTTTTCAAATGCACTCTTAAAACTCATAGTTTCACAGGGTAAAGTCTGGACCTCAAGGACTCAAGTGCCACCAAAACATGCTTTTTGTTTCTGCTTTTCTATATGGTGATGTCCTTTTTCAGGCCAGCTTTCTTCATACATTGTCAGTTCCCAGGTCTCCCAGATTTACTGCTTGAGATAGTCTGTGTTTCTTTAATTGCTATTGATAAAAACCTAGAAACAAACTGTAGCCACACTTGGGTCACGTGCCCATTCCAAACCTGTGGTTAGGGAATGCAGTAATTTCAGTTGGGTCAGGTGCTGTGTGATCTAGGGGAGGCTTTCAATCATAATACATGCTTGGAATGGAGAAAAGAATATTCCTGGAAAAAGAGTATAAAAGTAGATTGGGAGTGGACAACAAAAAATGATTCTTACATGATACTTACTAAATCTTTAAGTATTTCAGTTAGCACATAGTAGGAACACTGTTATTTGAATTTGAAAGTGAGGATTCCTCAGCAAAATTGATGTTGGTTTTTATTATAGTTTTAGCCCAGTGTTTGCTATAAGATCTTAATTTTATACTCTAGATCAAGTAGGATACTTTTCATATTACTGTCAAACTCTAGATGTTGTATTCCACAGTGGGCCATGACTGTTGCTTAATAACTTATTGCTGCTGACTGTTGCTTACTAAATTGATATTGGGTGACAGAGGTTAAGAAAAAAGTTAATATCTAAACAGAAGCACAATACCACTATATACTTTGTTTTTATATTAAGCAAGCATTTTCTTGATGGAATAGGCAAGGATTCCTTTGCTTATACATGATAGAACCCACCTAAAACTAACTTTGAGAATAAACGTTTTAGATGTATATTAGAACTTCTTTAGAAGTTTATTGTTTTTATTATTTTTTAGAAGTCATATGAATGTGTATCTGGGTCCAAGGAATGCCTAGAACCAGAGATTCACTGTCACTAGGACCTCTTGATCACTCTTAACCCATGGTTATAAATCCTGTTTATTTCTTCTGCAAGGCCTCTTAAGATTTTTCTTTACCACAACCACTCATTTAGGTTATGTTCTGATTATACTGCATGTGACTTAAAGCAGTGAATTCCAACTTAGCTTAGTCTCCCAGGCAAACTAAATCTCTCCCTGCCTATGTCCATCTTGAGCATTTGGTTGTATTTTCCCTAAGCCCTGCCATAGTGTCAATCACTGCTCAACAGCTACTCTCAAACTGAATCAAAAGTAGAATGTGACAGATTTTTTCGAAACTAAATAAAATAGAGAAAATAGTTTAAAATGCCAGCCCTAACTTTCTGTTTTTAGTTATTACAGATATCCTCTACTCTAATCACGGTAACCTATTCATTATTGTTTCTATACTTGTGTAGTTTTTTCTGACTTGATTCACGTTTTTCTGTTTGCAAGTTCTATTACTATTTTTCAAGTTAAAGCAGTTCTCCAAATGCACTGTGATCAGCCACTTTTGACTCTCACTTGTCTGCCTAGTCAATATTGGAAGTGTTGGTAAAATTTTCTTTGAGAAATAAAGTTTTATAAAGTGAGTCACACTTCTCAAATATGTATCCAAGAGGGGAAAATATTAACCTAACCATGGATGTCAGACATTCCACATTCTTGATAGTGATTTAAAAAATAAAAATTTCTTTCCATGCAGTTAGTATGATACCAATTCTTTTGACACATAACTGAGCTAGATGCCAGATATCAGTGACAAGGTTTATTAAAGGTAACGATCAAGCTTTATTACCGCCCACTGGAAATGCTGATTTGTAGGTATTTTATCATAGAACTATGAGATAAGTGGTTCTTAATCTGATCTCATCAGATACTGATGCCAGCAGCATCAGTATCACCTGGCACTTATTTTTAAAAATGCGTATACTCAGGCCCCACTTCATATTTATAAGATCAGAAACTATAGGGTGAGACTCAACAGTCTGTTTTAATAGACTCTCGAGGTGATTCTTTTGCCTTTGGGTAAGACAGACCACAGGGTAGAGAGCCTGAGGACATTTCTTTGGTAACCTGCCTGTTTTGTGTTATCTCTCAAAGTATCAGTTAACTCAGTTGTTAAAAAGTTATTAGGATAGTTTTAAAGATGAAATCAAATGAAACAAGCTCTTCATGAATTCTTAAGGTCCATGTAAATGTCAGTTGCAAACTTATACTAAAGTGTTTTTCCTTGTTTTGCCCTTACTCGTACCAGTGACTTCAGTGACTTGTTCATAGTAGTGACTTCAGTTGTTAAACCTGCTTCTAATTTGTGGTGCAGAATGAGTTTATGGAAAGTATGAGCTGGGATTAGGAGGTCTAGGTATTGTAATAAAGTCTCTGTCAGTGCATGATGTTTCTCTTTGCTTGGTTTTCTGAATATTTATAAATAAAAAAAAAGCATTCCTATCTGGTACTTTTAAAGATCTAATAAGATTGTGTAATATTCTCACTGTGCTTTTATTTCTCTCCTTGAAATGCCTGGCACATAGAAGATACTTTATGGCAGCTTTTTGTTATTATTGTGTATAAAACCAATCTCTTATCTTCTCTTATTCTACTTTTTTCTTAGTTTCGGAATTCTGTTTTACTTCTCAAATCTTGGCTCCTAATTCCCAAATTTCTGTATCTTGTACCAGATCCTTGGTACATGGACCAGATATCTGCATGGACTAGATCCTTCAACACCTCAAACACTGTGCTATTTACACTTTGAGAATCACAATATAAGATATCAGTTAAGTGTATACCAGCTGGTCATTCAGCTTGGTTGTTATACCTTGCCTGACATAGTTGCCACTTTTCAGGCTGTGGCTACAGTAGGTCATTAGCCAGGGATTTTAGAATCGATTTCTCTTTCAGAAACAGATTCTCAAACTGACTTTTAATTAGAACATTGATTTATAATGTGAAGTAGAAGTGTTAAAACAACATTCTCTTCCTATTTTTATAAGAAAGGTTTTAAAAATTGTAATAGTTGCTTCTTGCACACGAATTCTGAGTGATGGGAGTTAATTATATGATCTACGTGATTAGTGTCATTGGGTTATATCATCTAGTTTGATGTACCCATCTCTACCGCAACAATATATTTAACATGGGCGAGATTTATTTCTGCCCATGAATAAAACTACAAGACTGCTGGAGAAATACACAACATGTTTTGTTTCATGATTACCCTTTTGCTAGTTTCTAAACTGACTCTTTCTGTTAAGGGTTTCGTGTGTGCTTGTGTGTAACACGTTCAGGTGATTGGGTTAAGTATTTTTAGAATCAAAATTTTGTCATGTTTCCCTGACAGTTCATATCAGTAATCATATTGATTACTGATTAGAGTGAGTACCTTCTGCAGGAAGCCGATTTCATTTTACTATCACATGGATATTTCTTCATTTCTCACCCTCAGGGTATGTTTTTGTGGGATTTGGGGGAGATCCCTGGCTGAGGCAGCATGGTATACTGATAAGGGTATGGACTTCTGGAATTAGACTTGAAATCTGGCTACGCTAGTTGTAACTTATATGACTTTTTTGGAGAAATGGCTTAATCTGTCAGCCTCAGTTTTCTTATCTATAAAATGGAGATAATATAACAATTTTATAAGGTAAATAGTAGGGATTGCATGAGATGGTTTTATATGTAATTATAGATTACCCTAGAAAAGAATATATGGCTAATGCAGTTCAGTATCATTCCTGTACTATATCATTGCTGTTTTCTTTTAATGTATTTGGCTGGGTGGGCTGTGAACTTCATCTCCCTTTCTGGATATATTAGTTTACAGTCTGTTTATTTTCTAATTATTCTATTTTCCCACTTCCATATATGGCTCCTAAGTGTGAGCATCCATACATGGTATTAACTGATGGTGTACATTAACTGAATTGATTGCACACAAAAATAGTTGTAAATCAATGTCCCTGTTTGTTATACTTAAATATTTTGTTGTGAACAATTTTAATTGGTCAGTCTCTTAAAAAATTCTTAAAAGACTAGAATTTTCTTAGCTTTCAGAATTATTTTCAGTTTCACTTTTTGTGATTTGAGAATTACTGATACAGATTTAAGAACATTCTTCTGTATGGAATGAATACAAATTTGTGAATATGAAATATTACTTGTTCAGAAATTAACTTTTTATTTTGGTCTATTTAGGAAGGCGACATGCCAATTCATGAACTTCTTAGCCTTTATGGTTATGATAGTACTAGCCGACTACCTGAAGAAGATGAGGAAGAGGAGGAAGAGGAAGAAGAAGGTGAAGATGATGAAGATGCTGATAATGATGATAATAGTGGCTGTAGTGGAGAAAATAAAGTAAGCTTATACGCAAATTTTTAAGATTGTAGTCTTTATTGTCAGTTTTAATTTTTGAATACAGTCATTTTGACTACTTATTTTTATAATCTGTCTTCTTTCTGATTTTAGAAGTAATACATTTAAATATTAAAATTTAAGATATAGAAATACACTATAAAAATTAGAAGTCCCCTGTTATCCATTCCTAAGGGGTAATAATTTCATCTGTGTTATTCAGATTTCTTTTCAATGCATATTCTAAATAAATTTGTACCAACTTCTAAAAAACACTATGTTTTTAAGTAATAAAGGCTAATTTGCAGTTCTGTTCATTTTTATTATTTGTTTTGAAATAATTTTAGATTTACAGAAGAGGTTCTGATGTTGTACAGAGACTTCCTATGTACTCTTCACCCAAAACTTTCCTTTATGTTGACATCTTACGTAACTATGGTATATTGATCAAAACTAAGAAATCAACACTGGTACCATACTATTTAATTAAACTATAGACAATTCAGATTTATCAGTTTTCCATTAATGTCCTTTCTCCTGTTCCAGGATTTGACCCAGGACACTATGCTACAGTCAGTGTATTTTAGTCTTCTGTTGTATTTGGAATATGGTGACCTTTTATCTCCCAGCAGGTTTTTTGGGGTGAGGAGGGGTTACATCTTAAAGGAATTTAATTTATGATTCCACAGGAAGAGAATATAAAGGATTCATCAGGTCAAGAGGATGAAACTCAGTCTTCCAATGATGATCCATCACAATCTGTTGCTTCTCAAGATGCGCAGGAAATAATCCGCCCACGTCGATGTAAATATTTTGATACAAGTAAGTGTCACTGGTTGCTATAGTTGGGGTATAATTTTTACTACCTAATATAGGGCCTAAAATTCTAGTATTGTTTTTACTGCTGTGTTTGAACTTACTCTGAAATCTCACTCAGCAGTAATGGGGTTTTGTTCTAGGTTATTAGTTTTGTAATGCTGGGCCCTGTTCATGAATATACTACAGTAATTATGTCACTATACTACTTGTTTTGAGTGTCTTCCTTTTTTTCTGTCCTGACCCTTTCTTAAATTTAGCTTGTTTCATGGTCATCTTTATTTCTCCTAGTCTTTTCCTCAGTTTTCATTTTCTACTTTCTTTGCCCTTACTTTTTTGAGATATATTCATAAGCCTTGCTTTCTCTAATCAGTGCCTCCTAGGTCTAAAGAAGTGGTTGACTCTTGAGATAAGAATATGTTATACATAGAAAGAATTCTCCTAATTTTTCTACAATTATGATCTAGTCAGAAATGACCAGTAGTCAGATCAGCATTTAATGTATCTATCTTGATTATTTGTATGCTCCATCTGCTCCACAGTGTTTCATTCTAAACAGTAATCTTTACTCTAGAAGTCAGCTCTTTGATAAGGAATCAACCATTACTGTCGTTTGTTTAAATTTTTGGTCTAAATTTCTGTACTTTAAAAGAAAGAACACTTAAAGAACAATAACTTCTCATGAAATGTAGTAATGTATTAACTGATTAACCATGTCTACTGCTTTGTATTTCTGTTACACATTTAGTTTAGAAGTGAATGTAGTACTGCTAATAATAATTTTACTGAGTTTTGATTCAAGATATGGGCCAGTTGAAAAGTGCATCAGTGCAAGAAGAGATTAGTTACTGAAATAATTGTGTTGATTTTGTTGTTGTTCCTCACCCGAGGATATTTTTTCCATTGATTTTTAGAGAGAGTGGAAGAAGAGAGAGAGGTCAGTCTATTGCCTCCTGCCCACACCCCAACCAGGGGTGGGGATTGAACCTGGAACCCAGGTACATGCCCTTGATGGGGAATCGAACCTTGAGACCCTTCTGTTTGCAAGACAACGCTCTAACCACTTAGCCACACCAGCCAGGGCAATAATTGTGTTAATTTTAAGTTTGGGGAAATGTAGTATTAATCACTTAGAGAGCAGATCCATTGACAAAGTGGGGTGCTAAGTAACTGCCTCTTGAAATAGTATTTAATCTGGTATTTCAGTTGTGATGTGTGCATGGAAGCTGTACATATACTGCCTAGCTTAGTTTCTCCATAAGAAGATTAATATCTTTTTTTTTTTTTTTTTTAACATATCTTTATTGATTTCAGAGAGAGGAAAGGAAGGGGGAGAGAGAGAGAGATAGAAACATCAGTGATGAGAGAGTCATTGATCGGCTGCCTAGCCCACAACCCAGGCATGTGCCCTGACCGGGAATCGAACCCCAATCTCCTGGATCCTAGGTTGATGCTCAACCGCTGAGCCATACCCGGCCAGGCAGAAGATTAATTTCTATATGTAATGTTACTCTGTTGAAATTTGTATGCCATTTTTTAGTTAAGATGCTGAGAATCTAATAGTTTTCAGATTTCCCACCCCTTTCTATAAATACATTCTTACTCCAAAATGTAAACACACAGCAGCTGATTTCCTGCTCTGAATAAAACAGAGGTTGGGGAGAATGGAGGGCTCCTCCCTTCACGTGTTTCCCCCCCAAAATGATGCTAAAAGTTCTCAGTGTTTCAAGCACTGTTTGGAAATGACTGTTTTGTCCAAATTCTCATTTTATAGGGAAGAAATTGAGATCATAGAGCTTATTCTGTCACCAGGCTGTTGATAGAAGAATTAGGTTTAGAAACATACTATTTTGATTATAAATTCTGTTCCCTGAAGTTGTTGTAGAATATCATTTCATGAGAATACAGTTGTCTAAGATAAGGATTGACCTAGAACGTTTATGGGCTTTTTTTTTTTAACCGATAGGGTATTATTTGATTAGAAATATCTTGGCCTAACTCTGGAAATACCTTTGGGCTTATTTAAATATTTTGATGATAAATGTAAGAATAAAATACAAATATACAATGTGGACAGGATAAGCAATCATTTTATAGTAGTATTGTCTTACTTATTCTAGATAGCGAAATAGAAGAAGAATCTGAAGAAGATGAAGATTATATTCCATCAGAAGACTGGAAAAAGGTAGGTAGAGCCATATTTTCCAAAAACTTAGATAAATTAATATTTAAAAAGCCAAGCGAAATTACTTTTTTACTAGCTACATATATGTTGATAATGTTGAGGTAAGCCCTTTTGTGACATGTAAATGTTGGGTAGATGTTCAGATTTCCCCTAGTACATTCAGGTGTTTATCTTTTTATGAAATAAAATAATGGTATAAAAAGAATTGTCCTTTGTTGAACAAACTGACACTCAAACCAAGATTAGAAATTCAAATTTCTGAACTAGTGCTGAATTAGACTTTGTTGCACTATAGAAAGTATCACGTGATTTTTTTTTTTTTTAATGTATATAATTGGAAAAACAATTGTGGAGGCCTTCTGGTATTTGTTAAGTAAATTCTGTTTAAAAATTTAGATTATAAAATTTTCTATCTTATATTGTTGATATTTACAGCTCCAAATATAATGTGTAAAGAGATGGATTTGAGCTTCTCTAAAACTGCATAATTAAATAAGTCGATTTCTAAAATGAATCTAAAGATAATATGTAAGTTTTAAATTACAGAATTGAAAAGGGACATCTGTAAGATTTTAAACAAAAATAAAATTTTGAAAAATTACAGAATTGTATAACATTGTTTAATCATACAATTAAATTGAATTAATTTTAAGCTGTTGCAGAACTGTTGACTTATGAATATGTATCAAAATGTCATGTAAAGTTGTTTAGAGCAAATCACTTATATAGAAGAAATGATGCTATACTTCTTAGATCACCTGGTTTTTCCCTTAAAAACTCTGTTGAGTGTTTTCTTGTTGTTTTTCCTACATTTGATTTTTAAATTTTGTGCATAAACAATCATTTCTTTGAACACAGACTAGCCCAGAACATCAAATTAAGTGGAATTTCTGCAGATAAGTCATGATTGTTTGATTATTTAGTTAATACTTTAGAGCTTTCCCTATGGTTTCTTGTTTTGTTTAAAGTTGTCTGGTCTGGGATGCTTGGGGCAAACTTAAAAATGAGCTGACCCCCTTGCTGATTAAAATAAGGGAACATTATATTTAGAGTTTTTAATTAAGAAGAATAAAGTATTCAGATGAATTTGGACTGGGCTACCCAGGATTTTGGGCTACAGCCAGAATTGATCTATTACAGGTTTCCAAAAAGGTGTTTAGAAGAGAGGGACATCTGTTTGAGATAGAATGGTAAGGGAAAGTTAGCCCAGTACAGTATCTGTTAATTAATTCGAGTGAGTGGTGAATGAGTGATGGGTCTGAAGACAGAACAAGGTTCACAGAAGTAACTATTTGTGTGACCTATTTGGGGAAATGGTTTTTGATCCAGTTTTTTTCTGGTTTTTATATCATGTAGAAATTAAAATGATAAAATCTAGAAACCTTGAGTCATCTTAAACTGTTATTTTCCGCCACACATTCAAGTTTATATAGCTTTTCTCCAACATAAATTAACCATTTTTGTATCTGGAGTGTTCAGTACAGTATTTAATTAGATGTTATTTTATTTTAATGAAGGGACAAAAAGCTCAGGAGGGAGAACAGGGGGGACGTGAAGTCTTTGCTGAGGAGTATTAAGTGCTTCCTCAGGAATAGTATATAAGAAAGCAGGCTATGGTAAATCCAGATTGTTTTATTTTAGTATGATTTTGTTGCAATAAAAAATTGTCTAGATTCAGAGATCTAAGGCTTGTAAGATAAAATTGAATTTTTATAGAAACAGGTAGAAGAAACAGCTTTGAAATCAAATCTGTGTTCAAGTTATAGCCCTAGAACTTACTAATAGCGTGTTCTTGAGGAAATAAATATTTTTGAGTTTCATCTCCTCACATAAAATATGAGAATAATAATTTCTAACATCAGTGAGGTGACAGTAGCTGTAGAGAGGGAGGAACTTTTTAAATCCTAATAGTTATTTAAACTTACTAGACCAAGATTTTTGTATCTTTCCTCCTTTAGTCTTCATTTTTAAAATGCAGTAAATTTATTCTTAACATTTAGCCACCAGACAAAAGAGAGTCTGTAATCTTGGATCCTGTGTGTTGTAAAATCTCATCTGTGGTGATTTCCAGTGTCTTTTTGAACAGCCAGTTTCCCCTAATTTGTGATTTGACTATATAAATATGATTACTAGATTTCCTAAAGTAAGATTTAATTATGTTTTGGGAGGTTTTTATTTTATATTGCTTTAATGAAAGGCACTTACCTGCTTATCCATTTGGTTTGGAGTTTCATATATTTGGTCTCTGCTGAGCTTTATGCAAACCCTTTTTATTGCTTTCTTTATCTTAAAAAGCTCTGGTTCTCAGACTTAAATGTGTGTCAGAATCACCTGGATATCTTGTTAAAACACTAATTGCTAAGTCCTATCCCCTGAGTTTCTGGTTCAGTAGGTCTGGTATAGAACCTGAGTATTTGCATGTCTATCAGTTTCCCAGGGACCATAGTTTAGAGTGTAGATACTATGAAAATATCTGAATTTGACTTCCTGTTTTTTAGTGTTGGAATGATCTTACTAATTGAATAGTAAGAATTCACTTTTTTATCTATATTTTGAAGTAAAGTTTGTATCCATTGTCTGTATTGCATTTCACCCCATTATTATTACTAATATTTTCATCCAATCATATCCAAGCTCCTATCTATTATTAACTCATTCATCCTCACAATACTTCTCTGAGGTAGTTAATTGTTGCATCTTTATTGTATGACACAGGAACCAGGAACAGTTTGCCCAAGAAGATGGTAATGCTAGAAAATGGATATCTGTTACTAGGTCTTCCTAATGTATTTTTAAATTTTTTTTATTGATTGATTTGAGAGAATATTGATTTGTTATTCCACTTATTGATGCATTCATTGGTTGATTCTTGTATGTGCCCTGACCAGGATCGAACCCGAAACTCTGGTGCATCAGGACGATGCTCCAAACCAATTGACCTACCTGGTCAGGGCCCTTACTAATGCTTTGTGTTATTTTTAAAATAGGAGATTATGGTGGGCTCCATGTTTCAAGCAGAGATTCCAGTTGGCATTTGTAGATACAAAGAAAATGAAAAAGGTGGGTTATTAGTAAAGTTAATAGCTGAATTTATGTTTTTGAAGTGATGAATGGTTGTTTTATAATGGGATAAGAACATGACAGTTTATGTTACCCCGTTGAATTTTGAAAGAGGGCCTGCATTATTTCTGTAAGAAGAAATATGTTTACTGTTTTTTTACTTTTGTTCACACAAGTCTAGTGAAAAAAGTGAATTCTTATTTTGGTATTAAGTGACTTAAAACATCCCAACTTTTTATTTCTTTTTTCTTCATATTTTAAATACTCTGAATATACCCTTTCATAGCCTGTATAATTTAGATTTTAAAAGTTATGTCAGTGGAAACTGTTGGACAGGTCTAAAAAAAACTTAATTGCTGTAGAAAGCAAATTTACTTCTGAAACTTAACATTACTTATTAAAATGTATTACTTTGATATTTGTGTATTTAAAATAATTTGGGAAACAACATATACTTGAAGTCTTTCAGGTTACTCACTTTAGGTGAGTTCTAGAAAGAATGTTGTGGGTGTATGTGTGTTTTCAATGAGTTCATGTGCAATGTGACATCACTCAGTGCTAGAAATCTTTCTTCATTTCTTTTATTTCAGTTTTCTCCACATTTCAGCTTACATATGCAGATCCTTTTGGAGTTGTAGATGTCTTTCGTTGTTTGTTTTCTTTTTAGCATCCCCTCCAGAAATTTACTTTATATTCTCAGTGTTCACCTGCTTTCAGGGCAAGCAGCAGATCAGAGGTAATTAAGGGAACACCACAGACTGGTAAATTCTAGTGACAGTAAAAATGTTTTAACACACCAGTAACTGCTTTCCACTCACTTTCAAGTTAATTCCTACAACACATAGGAACATTAAAAATATGAATATGGAGTGACCTAGTTACATAGAAAAGTTGTGCATATGTTTTGTTAATACATTGTAATCGTATGTAAAAATAAATGATTCATTAGCTTTTATATTGAATTTTTGAAATTGAATTTTCAACGTTATGCTTTACCTGTGTTATATAATGGTTAGTATATGTTCATTGAGTTTTTTCTCTCCAACTAAAGAACTGAAAGTTAGACATTTGTTCCATGTTATTAAATTTCTTTATTAAGCTCTATTACAAATTAATTTAAAATTGACTATGAAAGATAGTGCTTGTCTTTGAAATTTTGTATTTTGTCAATGGGAAGGAAAACTCAGTTTTATATGTGGCAAGTTAATGTTATGGCTAAAGATAGTTTAATTATCTCAGTGTGTTCTGTCTTTTTTATTTTAAAATTTTTTTGTCATATATCACAGTAAATAAGTGATCATAATCTCTAATTTTCAATTTTTCAATTTTGGTTTAGTATTTTTAGTTTTAACAATTTTAGAAAGGAATTTTTTTTTGCCTTTTTTTTTTTTTCAGACAAAGCAGTAATTCATGAAGCTTTCTCACTTTGAGAATTAAAGCCTATTATATTGTGTGAGGATCGGAGTAGATTTAGCAAGGTGATAACTGCCTTGGAGGGGGTCACTGTGGTATAGGACCTGTCCTCTGCTTTGTAGCTACAGGAATTGAAACTTTTGTTGTGATACCCAGAATTTGTTTTCACTTAAGGTACCCCATGCATACAAACCAAACAGATGCAAAACTTACGTAAACCACATTGTTAGAAATAAAGCTGTGAAAGGGACTGTGCTTGGTTAGTGCGATCTTTTCTTAGAAAAACAAGTATAGGATATTTTTCGTTGGTTTGGTGAGCACACATTCAAAAGGGAAAACATTTGGTTTGAGCGATTTTGATAAAAGTTCCATAAAACTAAGATATCCTGATATCTTCACTGTGGGAATTATTTGACAGGTGGATTAGGATTTTTTCATTGATACAAGGAAACCCTGTTACTGAGTATTTGGACAGACAGTGACAAATTTTTTCTCTGTGACATCTGATTTCTTTTTTACTAGGCTCTATGCAGATTATATATTCCTCATCAGTTATCACTCCTAATTCAAACAATTATATAAATAAGATTTATTTGTTACAGTCAATTCAAAGCATGTTCCTTTGAACCTATACCTATTCTAGTCACAAAACTTAAACTACACGTTAACATTGTCTTAAATTTTTGTAAATTATCATTTATTCTCAACACAGTATGTTATAATCATTTATTCATCTTTGTATCCTTAATACCTAGAGTGATCCTTGTCACATAAGCACTTAGTAAACATTTGGTGGCTGGTTATTAGGTGGGTGCAGAATGCTGTTAACACTACTGATACAGAGTCAGTAAACTTGGGTCAGTATCTAGGTATTTGACTTTGTACATATTTCTTAATTTTTTGCCCCTCATCTATAAAATAGCAACATTAGAGCATTTATTTACAGAGCCTGTTGTGAGGATTTATATAGGACATTTTTATGTGTAGCACTTAGCAGCATAGTGTCTGGCAAATAGTAAGTGCTCGATAAATGGCATTAATATTCAATAGATGATTAATTTTATCCATTATATTTAGGTTTTATTTAGATTTTTCAGAAAGCATCAGTTTGTGCTCTTTTGCTTGCAAGTGATTAAAACCCAGTTCAGTTTAGCTTCAACTAAAAAGAATTTACCTGATTGCTTTACTGGAAAGTTCTTTCTTTAAATATAACTAGATTCAGAGGTTCCTCTATCAGGTGTCCCTTCCCTCCTTCTCTCTTTTTTATTGTCAGACACGCTGAGATGGCTACTGGAAACTCCTGGCTTATACTTTACACTGTCCTTGTAGCTGGAGAACCAGCAAAAATAAGAACTTCCCCATCCCCCTTTACTCCAGCAAGAGTCTAAAGAGAGCCTCTGTTGACTCAGCTTGGGTCATATACCAGCCAGAAATAATTATGGTGACCAGAGAGATGAGTGAGTAATTTAGTTTGCCCTGGCTCCTTTATCTGCTCTTGGGGCTCCCGGGGGTGGTGTCAGCCCCACTCAGAGCGTATAGGAAGGGTTTAATTCTCCAAGATGATGAAAAACATGATTTTTCAAAGTTATGTATGTTTTATTTATGGACTAAACTGAGTAGACAGTGCAACTTTGTGGTCAGACTAAATAATTTGAGTGCTGGTAAACATTCTACAATCAAACCTCCCATTACTCCCACCACTAAGAATTATCTGGCCAAAGTGTCAGTAGTGCCAAGGTTGAAAACCCTGGACTAATTTAATTGAGAATTTAGATGGGCTACTTAGGAAAAAAGAAAGTCAAGATTCAGGCTATTCCCAGCCCAATTTTCATGCTTGCGTGTCATAAGTTTTAGAGTAAGTAAATGATTATTAGGAATTACAAAGCAGTGAATAGCAAAGGACCATGTAAATTGTTTCTAATGAGCACTTGACATCGATTCTTAAGTTACTGAAAACTGAACATGTGCATTTCTCTTAGTTAATAATACTGTCGAAACAGGCATTTTATTTAACTTTGCAGGTTTCTCTCACTATCCCAAAGTAGAGCGTTCCTATGAAACCTTTTGTAAGCCAAAATGGCACAAAGCCGAGAAGCAGTTACATTAGCCTTCTCCCCTTACTCGAGGGCACTACATTCTAGCACTACCCCCGCAGCAAAAGCAGTTGTACCAAATCCTATATATACTTTTACTTAATACATATATGTACTTATGATAAAGTTTAATTTATAAATTAGGCACAGTAGGAGATTAGCAGCAATACTAATAAAGTAGAACAATTACAGCAATATACTAATAAAAGTTTTGTGACTAGGGTCTGAAAATATCGTACCATACTGTACTCACCCGTGTGATAATGTGAGAGGATACAGTGCCTGTGTGATGGGATGAAGGGAGGTAAATTACGCAGAGCTCTTCAGACCACAGTTGACTGTGGGTGACTGAAACCACAGAGAACAAAAACGCTTATAAGGGGTAGCTACTGTACCATTAATTTATGGTACGCTTAAAATTTTTTGAGCATTCCCAGGTGCAAAAAATAACCTACCAAATCATACCAAATAACACATAAAACCTAAAAGAACATTATCATATAGTAAAAACAACAATGATATGAGGCTTCTCTGTTACCGTAGGACACATCTTGCCAAGGGATGCACAAAATAAATATAGATCAATACTATGGCAGCTTGATGCTGAAATGATGAATGTAGTATCCAGGGCAGAAGCCTGGGGGCGCCACTCAGGCACGCTGGCTCTGTAAAGGCTCACAGCAGAACAAATGCTGGACGCCATTGTCACTTTTTGCCTTTTTTCAATCAAGCGAAATTGTTTTCAGATATCTTTTGATTAGCAAAAACAGCTACTAACCTAGGCCTTTCATGAAAGTGAAGTTGTGTAACTGGAAAAACTCAAACGACTTAAAATTTATATCATTAATCATAGTATGACCTTTTAAGATCGGAAATTGCTATTGTAAGCCTCATTATTACAACATAATGCTGATTATGGATCACCATTCTCATCCTCATAATATAGTAATTAGAATTTTTACTTAGGCATTAAAAATGGAATAACACCAAAAAAAACACTGGAGGTTAATAAATGCACATTTATTCATTGGGAATTAATCTCTCAGGTTGCTTATGGTTTGGTTGTGGTTTCTCAGCTTTCTACATTAGTTACACAGATACAATAAACTTTGTTAAGTTCTTTCGTAACTCATTTGGCTTATCTGAGAAAAGCTTAGTTTGATTTAAAATGCCATAAAAAGCCCTTTCCCAGCTAACCTTTGATAATATAATAAATGAGCTATTGCCTTCTGAACTCTTTCACATATTTACAATCATGTAAATTATGTGTTCAGGTAATATAAGGTAAATATATTTGTGATTGCTTTTTAAATTTTCAGTATTTAGGCTTGGGAATTCATTTGGAATGAAATAGTTTCAGATGTTGTTACATTTCAGTGATTGTGATCTTTTAAAATCTAGCATGTTCCTGTCACTTTAATTATAACAAAGTATGTTTTTCTTTGTGTTACTAGTAAAGAGGGTTTTCCTGTCACGTATTTATAAGTGTTATTTCTCCTCAGTATCTTAGTGTGGAGTTCTTCTGGATTTCTCATCTCTTGGCATTTAGTCCTTTAGCAGTTGTGTTTCCTGGTTTATTTAGATCATAGTTGAAAGTCATTTTATTTAGAGTGTCAACTTCACTGGAAAATAATTTGGTCTATTTCTGGAAAGGCAACATGGTTTATTCTCTGTGAAAATGCTAATTGTTCTCACAGCATGGTCATTTTTTTAGTATATTGTAATCGCATAAAACCAAGTGTTATATTCTCAGGGCTACATTATCTAGTCACAGCTCTAGGGGTCTGGCTTGTCATTTGGCTCCATCTGGTGATGCTTGTGTACTCAATTTAAATAAGGTGATCTATATATCCTTGGCTACCTGGGACTTCCAGAGTGATTCCAGACTTACCTCCCAGGTAGTTTGTGTTGGTTTCATAGACTTTATATGGGGGTATCTATCTGGGAGAATACTGGGGACTCAGGGACACCCACCCTTATCTTCCTCCTCCTGAGTCAGGGTTTCCTTGTAATAAGGCCTTGTCCACCCCCTAACCATCACTCCAAGAACAGAACTGCAGTCTGCTCCCTTCAGTGAACAGAGACTGAGCAGGGAATAGAAATCAATAGCAATATATTCAGATTCACTCTATCATGGGAGTTTTATTGTATTTACAATTTAGAGTTTCACTGGAATTATACCAGCAGATTTAAAAAGGAATGAGATTTACAAAGGAAAAGTTTCTAGAGATTATCTGTTGAGCTGTATTTTAAAGAATATAAATCTTGGGAAACAGAAGGGTAGATTATTTGAACTGTATGTGTGTGGTGGGTAGGGCAGGCAGTATACATGAAAACACTTAACATATTGCCTGGTACATAGGAAATGTTTAATTAACTGTTAATTTCTTTTTTATTGCAAAAGGAACTTGAACACTGTCAGTTATCCTTTGTCCTTTGTCCAGCTGGCTTTTTCCTATTGGTATTTAAATGATAATGTCTCATCTATCTCTAAAAATCAACAAACAAAACCAAAAACTTTCTTCCACTCTACTTCCTCTTTAGCTACTGCCCTAGTCTTCCTCACAACTCAACTTTCCAAGAGTTTGCTACTTTTTTCTTAACCTTTCATTTACTCTCCAGTCTTCCCCAGTATGGCTTCAGTTTCTATCTCCACACAGAATGTTCTTAAAACATCTCCCTCCTTGTTAGTAAATCCAGCGTACCCTTTTTCAGTGTTCAACCTGGCCACTTAACAGCATTTAACCAGTCTTACCACTCCTTGAAACATTTTCTTCTCCTAGCTGCTGTGGTGCCAACAGTTTTGATATTTTATCTTGTCTAATGTTTTTTTTCTTCCTGTCATTTAGAATTTCACAGGGCTCTCTTAGGTTCTCCTCCTCTCCTTTCACTTTTTAAATTTTGTTAAGATTTTAGGCTTTAATCTTATTATAATGGAAATTCTAATGATGAATCAAATGCTTTTAAAAAAATAGTGACTTGTTTTTATGAAAATTACTTATATTCATTATAATACATTTTCAAGCATCATAGAAAAATATAAAGAAGAAAAAATTGCCCCAAATCCTACCACCAAGAAATAAAGCAGTGCTAATGTTTGAGTGAGCAGTTTTTTAGACAACCCTTTTAAAAAATATTAAACATAATATTGAATCTTAAAATGTGCCAGAATTGTTTTAAATTATTTTAAGTCCTTATAACCCTATGTGATAGGGTTGCTAAACCTATTTCACAGGTGAGTCAGAGAGAAGGGAAATAATTGCCTAAGGTCATACAGGTAGTAAGTGGTGGTGCTGTTCAAACCAAGAGAGCTGGTAAATAATCTTAAGACAGAACGTGAAAGGGCATAAAGTGGTCTTCTCTGGTTAGATTGCTTATTGACGGAGGCTGTGAAGATTGCCCAAGATTGAAGTCAGGCAAGTAGTAAGTAGTAGGACCACAGTTTACCTTTCAGTTTTTGTCATTTTGGTTCTAAGTATGAGTTATTTGTTCAATGATATGTTTTAACACAAACTCAATTTTGGGCATTTTGAAAAATAATTATGTTTTACTAATTTAGTATATGAAAACGATGATCAGCTTCTGTGGGACCCTGAGTACCTACCGGAAGATAAAGTGATTGTATTTCTTAAGGATGCATCTAGAAGAACAGGTGATGAGAAAGGTGTAGAAGCAATTCCTGAAGGATCGCACATAAAAGACAATGAACAGGTACATGAATAAGAAATGTTGTAATTTCCCCAATATAAATTAATCATATACATTTTAAAATGTAAATGCTGTCACATTCAGTGTTGTCACTCACCAAAATTCCTATAATGTTATCAACAGAATATGAAGTTATAGTCAGCATGTAAGATAGCTACTGTTAACACAGTCACTTCATGGGTTATGATTTCAGCTCAAACAAACAAATCTTGATATTTCAGTTTGCCTGTGTATATTTATTAGGCTTTTTTGAGAAAAGTTCTTTGGATGTCCCTGAGAATCTGGATCTCATTAAGTTGGGAATATTGTACACATCTGATTATAATGTTCTCATGCACACGATAGACCAGTGCCTACCTCGAACCTAATGACAGCATTATTTCTTTTACCTTTTTTAGTCAGTGTTTTTCTTTTCTGATTTGTTCTAAATTATTTTAGAATAGAAACCCCAAAAGGCTAAAAAGAAGAAATTTGTGATCTTTATAAAATAATTTTTTATTTCTAAATTCCTGTGATACTGTGCCAACCAAGTTAGTTATTTATCCTATTTTCTAAATATTTAGACACAGTTAATTATCAGGATTGAGTTTATGTTTTTTTCTCTGTAGTGTTCCATATGTTGCATTCACTAGAATTATTTGTCCTCCAGAAAGGATGAAAACACTGGATTCTGGAAAAGCCTTTACTGTCTTAAAGAATTATAGCTTTCAACTGTTCATAGTCTGGGTCACATTGAAGCCCTTTATTTTTGTAGGCATTATATGAATTGGTTAAATGCAGTTTTGACACAGAAGAAGCATTGAGAAGATTAAGATTTAATGTAAAAGCAGCTAGAGGTAAGCATAATATTAAATTTTATTTGTTTTCATGATGTAGCAGAAATTTAAAACTTAAGCTCTTCAGTCCATGTACTATATACTACATTTAATAATACTGATCTTTCTGAATTCCAGTAAATATTTGTTTAATAACAAGTAACTTGTTAAGTAACTTGTGTATAACAAGTATTTTACAGGGGTGGGCAAAAGTAGATTTACAGTTCATATGGAAAAAGACATGCAGGTTATGATTATATTACAATAGAATAAACTTTCTGTTTCATATACTTAAAACTATAAACCTACTTTTGCCCACCCTTGTACGGGCATTATGGGAAACAGGATTAAGGCTGTCCCTTCTTAAGAGACAAGAAGTCTATTTAAGTAAAAGTACATTTTCTTATTTGATCTTGGTGATGGCACTATGAGCTAAGTAAGAAATATGACAGGATGTTACCTTCACTTTAAAATTGATAAGACTGAGGTCTCTGAGCTGAAGTAACCTAGCCGAGGCAAACATTCATAAATAGTCATAACTAAATTCTGGGTTTGAGGTTTTTTTAACTCTCAACTAGCTACCACCCTGCTTCATTAAGAATATTGTTTACATATAACAAATGAAAGGTTCATTCAACAAAAATTGGAAGATCTGCTAAGTTCTAAGGACATAACAATAAACAAAGTCCCTGCCCTCATGGTGCTTAGAGACTGAGTAGGGAAGCTGAAAAATAGTTACAAGTTCTTAAGGAACTAGAGGGTGCATTTCGAACTTATTACAGTGGGACTTAACCTACTTGTGGGAAACAGTAAGGCTATTAGGGAAAGCTTCTAGAAGAAAATGGTATCTTTTTTGTGATGTTGGAGGCAGGAAATAATTCTAGGCAAAAGGAATAGCGCGCACAGAGTCTAAAGAAAGAACCTAACAAATTTAAACAGTTGAAAGGGGGCCAGTATAGTTGGATCATAAAGAATAAAGGAGAAAGTGGCCCAGGTTGAGGCTGGAGAGAGGTTATCATCCAAAATTTTATTAATAAGGAGTTCTTGTCACTTTATCCTTTGCAGCCATCAGTGATAGAGCTTAGGGGTAAAATATTTCCTTCATTGTGACCAGAAAGTTTCATTTTTATTTGCAGTTTTGCTAAATACAACATTTGGGGGAATATTGCTTAACAGTTTTTCCCCCCATTTTGTCAGAGGAATTATCTGTTTGGACAGAAGAAGAGTGTAGAAATTTTGAACAAGGACTGAAGGCCTATGGAAAGGATTTTCATTTGATTCAGGCTAATAAAGTAAGTAGTGATACATGTTCTCTCTTTTACAAAAAGCAATTTAGTTAACTACCCAGTCCGTCTTATATCTTTATTATTTTCTAATGTTAAAAGTTCTATAATGAAATTTTAATATATCGGTATTTAGGGCATTATTATAATAAGCATGCCTGGACTTCTGGCATATATTTGTCAAGTGATTGTTTTTAGCGCATGATTAGAAGCCTTTATATTGGACTCATTTGAAAGTATGCTCATCAACTTCTGGTTGGGATTTGTGTGTACAATGTAATTAATTAAAGCTATTTTTCACAACCTGTGACAGATTTTTTTTAGGAGGTCTTCAAAATAATTTTGAAACTTTAAAGCATCTTCATTTTTCTTTAATCCTCACTTGAAAATATTTTTCCATTGATTTTTAGAAAGTGGAAGGGAGGGAGAAGGGCAAGAGAGAGAGAGAGCAACATCAAAGTGATTGATTGGTTGCCTCCGGCACCTGCCCTGACCAGGGCCAGGGATCGAGCCTGCAACCAGGATACTTTCCCTTGACTGGGAGTTGAACCTTGCGACCCTTCAGTCTGTGGGCCTACGCTCTAACCATTGAGTCAAACCAGCAAGGGCACTTTATAACATTTTTGACATGACATTATTTATACTTAAAATATTTTTTACATTTGCTTAAGTCCTGAGTGGTCTAAAGTCAGTCAGATGCTTAGTATTTAATTTGGTTTTAATTAGGATTTAATTTTCCAGAAGAACATCTCAACAACTCAGCTTTATTATACATTATTGTAATTTTATTATTTGACTATTTTATTTAGTATGATCATAATTTCGTATTGGTAATAGCAATCATACAATGTCAGTGTATACCCAAAATAACTTCATAATTACTTGCAGTTTTATTTTTATTTTTTTATTTTTAAATATATCTTTATTGATTTCAGAGAGAGGAAAGGAGAGGGAGAGAGAGAGATAGAAACATCAATGATGAGAGTCATTGATCGGCTGCCTCCTGCACGCCCCCAACTGGGGATCAAGCCCGAAACCTGGGCATGTGCCCTGACGGGGAATCGAACCCTGATCGCCTGAATCCTAGGTCGACGCTCAACCGCTGAGCCACGCCCGGCTGGGCTGCAGATTTATTTTTAGGTTTAATTCTCTTGCAGCTGTAACCAGGTAAGATTTTTAATAGTAACTACACAATTATATGGACTAGGAAAATGTGCTGTTCCTATGGGAAATTGGGACTGGCAAAATTGAAATCTGAGTTTAAATGTAGGAAATTAAGTAATTTCCAGGCTTATAAATAGTACATTTTTAGCAAATATAAGTTGACGAAGAGCTTGGCTTTACATATTTCCTTGAAGATAGTAACCAAGTCTTATGTGATGGCTTGTCTAGGATGATCTTAACAGTATCTGGGCTTATGTCTGAGCTCTAACTATTTTGTCACCACATTTTCCTTATATACCTCTGGATGTGATCGGATGGTGTCCACTTGATTTATTTCAACACATACTTAACAGTACTTTATATTTCATAAGTAAAATAGTTTCTTACAAATCCCGTGAGTTCATTTTTCTTAATTTTGCTCTTGGTTATGTTGTTGCATTTTGGTATATGACATCAGACATAACTAATAGAAAAATTTCAAGTCTTAGCATTATTTTAAAAAATGTATCTATACTCCTTAATCCTGTGTCAAAATTGTGACGTACAGGCAGAGGGCGAAAAAGAAAAGTGTATGTCATAAAATTGACCTTAGGTGCAATCAATCCCACAAGATACCTACTTCAAGATAGAAGTTATAAAATTAATATTGTCTTACATCCCAAACAACTTGTGCAGATACCTTTTTTTCGTTTTAAACTCCTGGTGTTTTATTATATACATCAACCCTTCCAGCTCTCCACGCCAAGTGGCAAAACAGAATTTTGTCAACATCATTTGCTAATCCCATAGGTGAACATTATGTAAGGTGAACCCATTCAGTTACACTAAATCACTGGAGTACCTTAGTAAACAAAGCATTGGCATTATTATAATCGTTTTGACTCACTGAAGACTATTGTCAGCCTTTCTAGAAAGTAAAATAATTGAGTCTGGATCACTGTTGGGAAAGTGTTTGCAAGCTGTTTATAACATTAATTGTAACTCAAATGCCACTTACAGAGATTTACAATTGGGAAGTACTTATTTTTATAGTAAATTAAGATGATAGCTGTTTAAAAGCATAATATTGAATATCTGAAGACCTGTTGCCAATGTATTATTTCTCTTAATGGGTGTTTAGAAAGAATAGTTTTTAACACAGCTGCTGCAGTGTTGTATTTTATACATAGTAGTATATGTTACCTAAGGACCAGCTAAATTTGTTTTCTAACTTTGGATATTTTTTATGAAATAAGTCCTTTTAGGAAGGGGTGATTCTTAAAAACAAGTGTTTATTTCTTATAGGTTCGAACAAGGTCAGTTGGTGAATGTGTAGCATTCTATTATATGTGGAAAAAATCTGAACGTTACGATTTCTTTGCTCAGCAAACACGATTTGGAAAAAAGAAATACAATCTTCATCCTGGTGTAACGTGAGTTTACATTTTCTTATGAGTCATGTTTTTACTAAGCTTTTCTGTTTGCTTTTTGGGTTTTGTGTGTGTGTCTTTTTAATTTAATGACTTGAGAGAGAAAGGGAGAGAGAAACATAGATTTGTTGTTCCATTTATTCACGCATTTTTTGGTTAATTTTTGTATGTGGCCTTGACCGGGGATCGAACTCACGACCTTAGCACATCAGGATGATGCTCTAACCAACTGAGCCTATCTGGCCATTAATTTCTTTTTTTAAAAAGTAAAAATTAACTTAGCATAACTCTGGTTATTTCAATGCTCCTCCACCCTCCTGGGTGGTCTTCCTGACTCTTCTTCTTCCTTAACCATCTGGATGCCATTAATCATTAAGAAACAATAATAATTCTTTCACAATATCATTAATGTATTCAGAAATTTAAAATAACTTTGATATCTAGTCAACTCTTATTTCCTTTGCTTGGCTTTTAGCATCCTCCATTATCCATTCCCACCATACCAAATTTATTTCCAACAGTTCCTCATCATGCATCATCTGTTCCTATTAGCCTTAGTTTCTGAGTTCCCTGTGGTATTCATCATACTCGTTTGTTTCTGTGTGCTTCAAATTTGTTACACAGTAGTTCTATAGTTAAGATGAATGGCATAAAACTGAAGAGGTCTTAAAGACCATCAAATTTAATTTCTTTCATTTATAGATGAGGAAAATACAATTAGAGTGTTAAATTGATCCGCTTGTCATATATGTTTCTTTGATATGTGTTAGTTTTATGCATCAGATTATTGGAAGCTTTTTGAGGTCAGGTACCACATCCCTTTATTTATTATATCCCATAACCTAAGGAACAGTGTGATCATGAAGTTTGAGGTTATCGCTATACTTGACTGTCTTTTTATGGACTTTTAACACAGACTTTGAGTAAAGCTCTGAGTCCTTACACTGTTTTCTTACCCACATTCTTTGTCCTGCTTACAAAATTCTAAAACATTTGACTTAATGTTTCTATTATACTTATTCTGAGGGAATTTTAAAATATGTATTTAAGTTTTTATTGAGAATCTACTCTGTGCCAGGCACAACTTAGGCATCAGAAGTGCAGTGGTAAACAAAACAGACCAAATTCCCTGCCTTCAGGGAGTTATTCCAGTGCCGGTGTTGGCAGTCTTTTTCTGTAAAAGAGCTAGAGAGTGAATATTTTAGGCTTTGCAGGCCTTAAGTTTTCTAGCAACTACTTAGCTCTGTAGTGCAAAAGCAGTCATAGACACTGTGTAAACGAATGGGTGTTGTGTTCCAATAAAATAATATTCACAAAAACAGGTGGCCAGCTCACAGGCCATAGTTTGCTGACCTTTATTCTTGTGACTTAATAGCACTTTATAGTTTACAAAACACTTTCCTGTACATGTCTTATACAACAACTCTATATGGCAGATAGGTCATGCATGATTACGTGCATTTGATAGATAAGGACACTATACATCAGAGAGACAAGTATTTAGCCCAGGCCTGCTAACCGCAAACCAGTGTCACACATCTGTCCTCCCATCCCATAAAGTTCAGGAGTGACTTGGGGAAGAAGGAAACTTGAGTTTAATGATACACTGGCAAATAATGCCAGCAGATAAGCCCAGAAATTTAGTGAACTTATAGTTCAGAGCTAGCAGAAAGATAATATAGAAGGTGTCCAGGAAGATTTAGGGAGGTGATTCATTGTTAGGACCTAATTTGTCCTTCAGGTGTCGCCATAGTCATCAAATAGACTTTAGGGGCTTTAAAATTCCAACCTATTCAGAAATTCTTCTGTACTCCTTCTGGTTGACATCATCCCTATCTCTTCACTTGCAGATCCTTTGGTTTTAATTGGGCCACTCTACCTGTAGATCTCTAAAATTAGCTAGTTTAAAGGCTCTTATGCATTTTTCCTATAAATGTGTAACCAAAAGCAGCTTTCCATTTAAATGTTCAGATCCTGGTGTGATTGATGAGGCACTGGAATGCATGTAAGTGAAAATTAGAATATGTTTGTTAATAAAGCCTTCTAAATTTAACCTTGCTTAATTTTAATTTTCAGCTTTTTTAATAGAAAATAATTACTTTATCATTTTACTTAATTTTAAGGGATTACATGGATCGGCTTCTAGATGAAAGTGAAAGTGCTGCCTCTAGTCGAGCACCATCTCCTCCCCCAACTGCCTCGAACAGTAGTAATAGCCAGTCTGAGAAAGAAGATGGCTCTATAAGTAATAGTAATCAAAATGGTAAGCAACCAAAGAAACACTTCTGTTTCTTTCTGTAGCCTGGAGTACTCAGTTTTGGTTTCTATTAAACTTCAAAGCAGAAGTTAGAGTAATAATTGTAAATACCAGATGAAACATACGTGATATCAGCATACATACATACATACTAATACACACAGAATACAAATTAATTGGAAAGACTTCCCATTGATATCACTAAAAAGTAAGTTTAATAAACTGTCGACAGTGACCACTTCTTTTAAGAAATTTATTCTTTTTGAGTAGCATCTATTTTCTTATCTGGTTGGGATACCTGAATATAAGTGTTCTTGTTAACTCTTACACTCAAACTCCATCCATTTCACATCAGAAATACACAGATATTTTTAAAATACTTTGAGAGCTTATAACACATACAGACAAAAAGAAATAGATAAAAAAAGCACCGTTTTGAATATTTTTCTCTTTGATAGCATAATAACCTTGAAGGATAGGAAAAGGTACAGGAGGTTTCTATAAAAATAGAAACATTTCTATTTTTATCTCCATGAAAAATGTGAAAAGCATACCCACCACTATGATTGAGGTTCAGATAATGTTCTTGTTTAAAATATACAGTGGACCAAAGATCATTGTAAGACATAGAGAATTATTTTGACTTCTAATTTAATAAAAATGATCTTCCTAAGTAAGACAGTTGCCAGGCAGAAAGAAATAAGTCCTTTACTCCTCTTTAGAAAGAAACTGGTAAATTAGATAAGTTCTGCCCACCTACATTCTGATACATTCGCCTTACAGGAGGGCCAGTATAGAGCTAGCTAACTTCCTTATGACAGAAACTAGAAGAGAAACACTGAGAAAAATGTGACCCTGGTTCTCTGTCAGACCTTTGGTCTCACACTGGCACTGCTGTGGTGAATATACTGTACTTTGTTCATTTGATGACCCCTCTCTATTTCCCCACTACTTCCCTGATAAGAGCAAGCCAGATAAATAAAAATTAGGGCCATTTCCTCATCCAGAAAGTTTCACTGACATGGCATCTAATGCTAGCACATCCACCCTGAAGTACAGTAAAAAGCTGAAACTCAGACTTTGGGACTAGGGGTAGAAACTCAGTTGGTACTACTTTTGTGTTTTCCTGTTTGCTTATAATACCAAATAAATAATTTTCTTGTTCTTTTTTAACCATTTGATGAGAACATGCAGTTAGCCTAGGAGAGTTTCATAAGTTACCTATAAATTACTCAGTAGCCCAGAAGCCATTCACATCAGGTGTTTAAAAATCAAGTTTCTCAGGTTTCTGAAGGAAAGGAAGGAACTTTCCAACCCAATTTTCTTTGTAAGGGACTTTATCAGCGCCTTGAAATCTTACGGTTATTTTTGACCTAATCTCAGTGTCACCAGCTCTTTGGGCTTACTACGACCAAATAGTTCCTTCAGTGTCATGATGCATGATTCCCATGTGCATTCATGATTTGAGTGTACTTTTGAGTTGGGGAAAATAGAATATTTGCCTTGACCAAAATGTAATTGAGGCTCATCCTTTATACTGAATATTTTAATTAAACTTTATCTTTAGTGGCGCATTCTATATTTTTACATTAAATATCCCCAAAATTTCTACTTCATTTTGCTGTTAACTTGAACATGACCTTTTTACTGTTACTTGCTTTTATTAGAATAATTATGTTCTTTCTTTTCTCACCTATTATGGAGGAATTTGTGTTTACTTTTAGCATTTTCAGGTGTATGCTTAGATAGTGCAAGCATTAATTTTTAACATGACAGATTTTTTATATTAATGTTGTGTATGATTTACCCTTAAATTACAGTAATAGCCATATACTTACATTAAGAATAAAAATGTCACATCATCCTGATTTTATATGGCAGTATAAAGCTCAAGCTTCTAAAGAGAATATAATTTTTTTACATGGTTTTAGAAAGTTACAGCCATTTGCTAAATCTAAATAATTTGTGTATCTTTGCTTAAATGCAGCTTATTTTGACTGCTGGATCCAGTGCTTATTTTGTCACATAACATCCACCTGCTCTTAATATATGCCGAATTCTGTTCTTAATTCTTTACATTTATTAACTTAATCTTCACAACAGCCCTGTAAGGTAAATTATCCTGATTGTATATGTGATGAAACAGGTACAGAGAATATAAACAACTTGCCTAAGGTCACACAGCTACTCGGCAAATAGAGCCTGAATTCAGACCATACACAGATTTGATACCTCGCTTCCTTGATGAAAAGCTGTCTTATAACAGTAGCTATCTCCTAACAGTTTAATATTAGCAGTTTATGTTTCTTCCAACTTAGGGGTGTCATCTAATGGACCAGGTGAAATGTTAAACAAAGAAGAAGTAAAAGTTGAAGGGTTACACGTTAATGGACCAACAGGTGGAAATAAGAAACCACTTCATGCAGATATGGATAGTAATGGTTATGAAACAGATAACCTTACCACTGACCCAAAACTTGCCCATATTGATGAAAAAAGTGAGAGACCTGCCAAAAGGCGAAGGGTAAACAGCAATGGAAAAGAAAGTCCAGGTTCTTCTGAATTTTTCCAAGAAACAATCTCACATGGAAAATTTGAAGAACTTGAAAACACAGATGACTGAATTTTAGATTTAAAATACTTTCTTTGGAGTAAATCCTGGTGTGACTAAAATTTTCAGGGTTGATGGGTTACCTTAAAAACTTGATTTCCTAGAAGCAATTCGTTAGAATTTGAACACTGAATTGCGTCCTAACTTCAGTAAATAAGATTTCGTAATTCTGCCTTTTGCAGAATTTTTATTTTAAAACTATAAAGACCCATTTAAGGATATAACAGATAGTTTAGTAAATTTGAATGAACTGAAGATGTACATGTACCTTTTCATTGGATATATTAATCCTAAAGTTTTACTACAAGGTACTTTTTGCTTAATTTTGATGGCAGAGAAGAAAAAACGAATTTTCTGCTTAACAGCAATTTTTTTTAGTTTATTGAAATCTTTCAGACATTTTTCTCTATATACAAGTTGAGTTATCGTTATTAAGGAAACCCCTCTGAATCCTGAAAGTTATGCTAGCATGATTTTTTATATATAGAAGTTTAAAAATAAACCAAGTCAGGTTTGTATATGTAAAATTGTTGACATCAATGATGTCTTTCCATATTCTTATCTGGGCTTAAGAAATACATTCTGTATTTTTCCAGATTCTTTGTAGCCTTTGAAAGATTTTTACAGTACATATGTCTTGACTGAGCTGTCCTTTCTTAATACAAAAGCTTGTATAATTTTCTTAAACTTGTACAGTTGGTAAACTTTTATGAGAGGAATTGATATTCTGAGTCTGTCAGCTTTCATTTTATTTTGCTATGGTTTTTCTAATGAATTTTTAAGTGTTTGTGTAGTAACTGAGTCATGTTTCTTATCCAGGTGGTAAAAGCATTCATGAAGGATTGTGAAATTTTTTCCCCAAATTTTTACTTATGGGCAAATAGTGTGAGAATTCTGAAATTAAGCATGATACTTAGATTGCATAGTTTGTTTGTATTTGCTATAATTTTCAAAATTATTTTTGAAGCAAGACAAAAGTTTGTTAGCTTAAATGCTTAATTGTATCATGCTGACCAGAATCCTGTTCATTTATTTTTATATGCATTATGAAATTTCCCACTTTTGCATTAAATAAACTGGGGAAAAGGTCAAGTGATATTTAGGTAATTGGCACACACAAGGAGTTGGCAGGCAACAATATTGATTTTTAAGAGGAAAAGTGATGAAGTTAGAAAAGTTTTTGGACTTTTCCAGTTACATCTTAGTTTTCCAGATTTGATAAGTGTATTTCCAAAATGAAATTAAGATATACAGTGACTATTGCTCTGTGATTACAAATAGGATCATCCATTTGCATAACCTTGCAAGAGTGCCATTTTATTTTTAGTGCAAAATTCTTGTTAAAAAATGTAGTTTTATACAGCTGATAGACCAACCTATATCCAAACTTTTATAAAAGATTGTTAACTATTGTTTTTCACATAGGCGTACCCCAAATGCTTCTACCAATTCATCCCTTTCAGCCATCAGTTCAAGAAGAGCTGATGCCTTTTAAAAATAAATCTGTGATCATCTTTTTAATGGCTCAACTGTCTAATGCAATTGAGTAGAGGTTTGCACTGAGATATGGTTTAGGCCTTACTCCCATGAAGTATTACTGTTAACATATGTTCAGACTGCTTCGCTCCACCAGTGTGAACAAGTCTCTTCCTCCCCTCCCCCCAAACAGTGTTAAAAGCCACTTTACAACACTTGACTGACTTCATATAATGTACATTCACTGTTACATACATATCCAAGTAAATCCAAGTTTTGGGTGGAAGTGTTGAGAAGCATGAATTTCTTTTTTTTGGTTTTTGTTTTGTTTTGTTGTACCTAGAACATTAATTTATCCAGAATGGCAGCTTTAACATGGTTGCAATCCATTTTCTAAATCAGATTTTATTAAAACATCCAGAGTATCCTAGCTCTTTGTCAAAGACAATAGAAATGTTTCAAACAAATAGTAATATACTTTTTAAGTTGTTGCAATATTTGAGATACCATTTTCACCTTTTATGAAAGATGCATTTTGTTTGCAGGTTTGTGAAGTTCTTGAATATGGCACATGTATACATGTTAGGAAATCTTAATCTTATCTTTTTAAAGTATGCCTAATGAAAGACATTCCACTATTATAATACATAATGCTCAGCTTTTCATAAAGAAATATTTAATTATATTTTGTGTTTATACAGGTATTTCACACAGTACTTTGCTCTTCATAATGCAACCATTATAACTTGATAAGTCATTGCACTATAAAATTTTTAGTACTATCATGAATCTAATTTGCTTAATATTTAGTACATTTCATAACTCTTGAACTCCTGACAAATTGCATTGGGAAAAGAAGTCTTTGTTAAAGCTACTTAGTCTCTCCCACCTCCAGCAAAGCACTATTATTTTCATTTGGAATGGTGTTCTGTTTATGATGTGTTTTCAAATAGAGTTCAGAATCTGCAACTCAGTTCAACATAAATCTGTTGAGCTTTAAAATGTATTTGAAATAATATTTAAATGGGCATTTAAAATTATGAGTTAGATGTTTTTAAATTTATGCATAGTAATTTTGCACTGTAAAATAATTCCCTTCTCCCATTCCGCCTGCCATTCTGAATATGCTTATTAAAATATTTTTTTAAACATATTTGCCTACTTAATGTTGTGTGAATGATTTTCATTACATTGATTCACTAGAATTACAGGTTTTGTTTGTATGATGCACATTGTTTACAGTACAAAACATACACAATGTCTGTTATTCCTGCTCTTAGACATACTCCACGAAGTAGTGTTTCAGTGACTCCTGACCGCTTCTTGCTCATCTTGGATGATGTATTTTTGTCTTTTTTTTCTTCAGAGAAATCCTTTGGTCTATGGACCTCTAGCCACCTGTTTTCTCTTCCTCTGAACTATATAATTAAAAATATTTGTTCCCTTCTTTTGCAGTGCAGATATCACTGCAAAATATAGTATCACATAATATTTTGCAAAAACTTTTGTCAGAATATTTGCTTTGCTCTTAATGGAAAATTAAGAATGGGCACCTAGAACAATTGAGTATTTGTGAACTTTCATAGGCAAGATGTGTGCTGATGACCCTGGGTGTGTAACGTGCTCTGTATCACATTAAATGCCAAATCAGAATTGAAGGTTATCCCAACTATAATCCACACTCATGAAAAATGCCATGTGGAAAATCATATAACAACATTATGGGAAGGAAAAAAGAAATTTCCAAATTTTAATCTGTTCTGTCTTCCTACAAATGACGTTTCTGTATCATGTGATTCTATAGATTATTAAAATTTTTATAATGAAATCAACACTGCTCTTTAATAATCAAGTTTATCCTTTGCAAAATCTTAAAGGGTCATTCCTCCAAGTTGTGGACTAATTTTATGTACTTATTTGGATTAGCCTCTTCTAATACCAATTTCTGTAACCTCATTTATTATGTACCCATAGTATTATGCTGGTGACATCTGTATGTACATTGGGATTTTCCTATTCTGAACCAAGGATATTTTTTATCTTAGCTCCTATGACTTACTTAGGATGTATATTAAAGTGTCATTTTGCTTGCTCTGAGGAAGAGTAACGCTAATTCTCTTGTCCAAATAGATGCTGAAAGGCTTCTTGACATTTAAATGTCATTGGTGACAACTTTTTGTTATGTTTCCATTTACCTTATACAAGTATAGGCCCAAATACTATCCAGCAAATATTTGGGCTTATACTCATGCCAGCTCTTATGCTTGGCCTCTGGCCTCAGAGATGTGGCATGTTCTCTCCAAGAAGGCATTAGCAGGTAAGTGCTGTGATGGGAGGAAGGGAAGGCTGAGTGCAGAGGACAAGTGGGAAGGAAAAGCAAGCACCGATCTCAGGCAGCTCACTAGATTCTGCCATGTAATTCTAGCTAAGTAAGATTTTCCTCCAACTTAATATTTCTGTTAGAAATTAAGCCAACATGAAAAAAATATATGTTTCCCCTAAGGCCATTTATTTTAAACATTATAGGGCTGATTATACATATTATTAAGGACTCGCCCCTTTCTCTTGCCATCCACTCTGGTGGGGAGTCTCCCGATTTCCTGAAGTTTGGGAGGCCTACCTAATGCAAATTTTGTCTGGTAATTAAATTCACTTTTTACTATTCTCATCTTTAACATGAATGGTTGATTGTAGAGTTGGCTAAGTGTTTCTTTCTGCACACCAACTAGAACTTGTTTGTGTAGAGTGAGTTCAAGTAGTTCTAAAATAAATGGTCTTGCTCCTTTCCCTCTGAAAGAAAATGGATTTTGGATTAATATGAGGCATATATATAAACTTTTTAATGAGAAAAAAGAGGCAATCTGGACCCTGAATTAGGGGTGGGTTTTTTTCAGAACTGAAAGAGATCAATCAGAGAATGGCATCAGACTTTTTGTTTTGTTTAGATTTCACATACAAGTGAAATCATACAGTAGATGTGTTTCTCCGTGACTTACTTCACTTAGCATAATACCCCTCTAGGTCCACCCGTGTTGCAAATGGCAAGATTTCATGTTTTCCTATTGTTGGGTAATATTCCATTGCATGTACCATATCTATCCATTCATCTACTGATGAACACCTAGGTGGCTTCCATATCTTGGCTGTTGTAAATAGTGCTGCAGTGAACATAGGGGTGTAGAAATCTTTTCAAATTAGTGTTTTTGTTTGGACATATATATGGTGGTATAGGTATTTACAGTTATATCTTCTTGGATTGACCTCTATCATTATGGAATGTCTTGTTCACAAGTCTATTTTGTCTGGGACAGGTATTGCTACCCCAGCTTTCTTTTCATTTCTATTTGCATGAAATAACTTTTCCCATCCCTTCACTTTCAATCTGTGTGTCTATCTAAAATGAGTCTCTTGCAGGGAGCATATAGATGAGTCTGGTTTTTCTTGGTGTGTTGTTTTTTTTTAATTCATTCTGCCACCCTATGTCTTTTGATTGGAGCATTTAGTCCATTGATGTTTAAAGTCATTATTGATAGGTATGTGCTTATTGCCATTTTGCTAATTGTTTTTTGGCTGGTTTTGTTCTTCGTTCCTTCATCTCTTGATTTCATGGTTTTCTTTAGTGTTTTGATTGGGTTTCTTTTGCTTTATTTTTTACAGATTTTTGGTTTGTGGTTTTATGAGGTTCATATATATATATCCATCTATCTATAGTGGCCTATTTTAAGCTGGTAGGCGTTCAATTTCAAACGTACTCTAAAAGCAATATATTTTTAATCCCCCTTCCACACTTTTTGACATTATGTTTTGTATGTTTTAGTTTTTGTGTTTGTTTTTTTAAAATATATCTTTATTGATTTCAGAGAGAGGAAGGGAGAGGCGGAGAGAGACAGAAACATCAATGATAGAGTCGTTATTGATTGGCTGCCTCCTGCACGCCCCTGACTAGGGATGGAGCCTGCAACCTGGGCATGTGCCCTGACCAGGAATTGAACCACAATCTCCTGGATCCTAGGTTGATGCTCAACTACTGAGCCACGCCCAGCCAGGCTATATGTTTTAGTTTTGTGTGCCCCTTGACTGTTATAGTTCATTTTCCTACTTTTGTCGTTTAAGCTTCATATTTGCTTTTTAAATGCTTGATTCACTGTTTATTATGTATTTGCCTTTACCAGTGAGATTTTTTTTTCTTACTGTATTTTCTTATTTCTGGTTATGACCTTTTCTGCATAAAGAAGATCCTTTAACATTTATTGTGGACCATTTAGTGGTGGTGAACTTCTTTGGTTTTTGCTTTTCTGGGAAACTCTTACCTCTCCTTCAATTTTGAATGATAACCTTGCCTGTACAATGTTCTATGTTGTAGGTCCCTTTTAGCACTTTAAAAATTTCTTGCCACTCCCTTTTAGCTTATAAAGTTGTTGAGAAATCAGCTGATAGCCTTAAGGGGTTTTCCTTCTTTGTGACTTGTTTCCTTCTTGCGGTCTTCAAGATTGTCTCTTTATCCTTAACTTTTGCCATTTTAATTATATTAAGTCTTGGTGTGGACCCCTTTGGTTATTTGGAACTCTCTTTGCTTCCTGGTGGATGTCTCTTTCCTTCCCCAGATGAGAAATGTTTTCAGCCATATATTGAAGAGACTTTTTCCATTGTATATTCTTCCTTTGTTGTAAATTAGTTGGCCATATATGTGCAGGTTTATTCCTGGGCGCTCTGTTCTGTTTCATGGGTCTGTCTGTCTCTTTTTCTGCCAATACCATACTGTTTTGATTAGTATAGCTTTGTAGTGTAGTTAGATATCGGGAGTATGTTACCTTTGGCTTTGTCCTTTCTTTCTTGGGACTGCTTTGGCTATTTAGGGTCTTTTGTGGTTCCATACAAATTTCAGAATTTTTTGGTTCTATTTCTGTGAAAAATGCCATTGGGCTTTGGATAAGGATTGCATTGAATCTGTAGAATCCTTTAGGTAATATGGACATTTTAGTAATGTTAAAATAATGTTAACTTCTAATCCATGAACATAGAATACCTCTCCATTTCTTTGTGTCTTCTCTAGTTTCTTTCAACAATGTCTTGTAGTTTTCAGTGTATGGGCCCTTTCTTTTGTTATTCCTAGGTATTCTTTTTGTTGTGATTGTAAATGGGATTGTTTTCTTCTTTTCTCTTTCTGATATTTTGTTAGTATATAAAAACACCACAGATTTTTGTACATTGAGTTTGCATCCTGCTACTTTGCTGTATTTGTTAATAGTTTATTGGTGAAGTCTTTAAAGACTTCAATATATAAAACCATGTCATGTGCAAATAGTGATACTTTTACTTCTTCCTTTCCAATGGATGCCTTTATTTCTTTATCCTGCCTAATTGTTCTGGCTGGGACTACCAGTACTATGCTGAATACCTGGTGAGAGTGGGCATCCTTGTCTTGTTCCTAATCCAGAGGAAGAGCTTTGTGTTTCACCACTGAGTATAATGTTAACTGAGGGTTTGTCACATATGGCCTTTATGTTGAAGTACTTTTCCTTCTATATCCATTTCATTGCATTTTTATCATAAACGGCTGTTATATCTTATCAATTGCTTTTTCTGTGCGTGTTTATATCATAATTTTTACCTTCTGTTGTGTTCTGTTGTGTGGTGTATCAAGTTGATTTGTGGATGTTAAACCATCCATGCTTCCTTGGAATGAATCCCACTTGATAGCAGTGTATGATTCTTTTAATGTATTTTATTTAATTTGCTAGTATTTTGTTGAGGATTTGATCATATGAGATACTGGCCTATAATTTTTTAAAAATTTTTTTTGTGATGTCCTTGCCTGGTTTTGGTATCAAGGTAATGGCACATAATGTGAGTTAGGAACCATTCCCTCCTCTTCAATTTTTTGGAAATGTTTGAGAGAGATAGGCATTAAATCTTTTTTGAATGTTTGTTAGAATTCACTTGTGAAACCATCTGGTCCTGGACTTTGGGGGGTGGCAGTTACTGTTTCACTTTCTTCTTAGTGATTGGTCTGTGTAGGTTTTCCAGTTCTTCATGATTCAGTCTACACCTTCTTTTGTCTGGATATCATTTGCTTGGACTATCATCTTCTCCTTCACTTTGAGGCTATATTTGTCTTTGGAGCAGAGATGGGTCTCCTGAAGGCAGCATATAGTTGGGTCTTGTTTTTTTCAATCTATCCAACTACTCTGGATTGATGCATTTCATCCATGTACATTTAGGGTGTTTACTGATATATGAGGACTTACTACAATCATTTTATCTTTTACTTAATGGTTGCTGTGTATCTTTATTGTTTCTTTTCCCTTGTGTTCTTTTGTGCTATTTTGTTTTTTGTGCTGTTTTTCTCCATTTCCATTTTTTGTTTGTTTGTTTGATGCCTTAGCTCTAGACTTTCATTTTGTGGTTACCATGAAGTCTTTATAAAGTGTTTTATAGATAAAAGTCATTTTTATTTTAATAGCGTCTTATTTTCATTTGCCTACACAAGTTCAGTCCTTTTCTTCCTCCCCTTTTATATTTTGTCACAAATTAATCCCTTTTTATGCTGTGCATTTTTTACCAAATTGCAGTAGCTGTAGTTATTTTTAATGCTTTTTCCCCTTCAACCTTTGTATTATAATGGTTTAATATCCTGTTCTCAAATAGAGTTGCAATTTCCTGCTTTTGTCAGTTTGTCACCTTCCTCAAAGTTTTTTGTATACTTTTGTCTTTTGTTTCAGGTAGAAGAGCTCCTTTCAACATTTCTTGAAATGCAAGTTTTGTGGTACTAAAGTCCCACAGCTTTTGTCTGGGCAAGGCTTTATTTCTCCTTCACATCTAAACGATAAATCTGGATATATTTGCTGGTAGTTCTCTCTTCTCCTTCTGGGATACCCTTATTATCCTTATATTGCAGTTTCTAATGTAGTTATTTCTACATAGTTCATATTTTTTAAAATTAGTTCTTTCTCTTCTTCCTCCTATGTCATTTCTAGGTTTCTGTCCTTGAGCTCACTAATACTCTCCTTCAGCTGGTCTGCTCTATTCCCAGTGCTTTTTAATGCATTCCTTGTCTCATTTATCGAGTTCTTCAGCTCCAGAATTTCTTTCTTTATAGTTTGTCTCTTGTAAAGTTCTCACTTTGTTTAATTTTATTCTTTTGCTGTTGAACAGCCTTGGCCGGAATCAAACCCAGAACCCTACAGTCCGTGGGCCGATACTCTAACCACTGAGCCAGGTAGGGCTTTACTTTTGTTGTTGTTGTTATTGATTTTAGAGAGAGGAAGGGATAGGGGGAGAGAAAGAGAAACATCAATGATGAGTCATTGATCAGCTGCCTCCTGCACGCCTCCTACTGGGAATCGAACCCACAACCTGGGCACATGCCCTGACTGGGAATCGAACCATGACCTCCAGGCATGTAAACAGGAAGCCAAAAGTAAACAAGCAGGGTACTTTGATATGTACAGTAGCTATACTGGAACCCTGCACACTGGGCTTTCTGCAGAGCCAACAAGAAGCCTGTAAATGAAGCAACTGGGCGAGAGGAGCCTGCCAACATCCAGATGTGGCCCTTCTGGAGCTTCCCACTAAGTCCTCTCATTTTACAAAAGGGAAATCCTAAGGCCCCAAATTGAAAAGTGTCCAAAGTTCAACCACCTTAGCTGCTTAGACAAGGTCTGATCCCTCTGTCCTATTCTCTCATGGCATTTAATAGTTTATAATCATGTATTTATGCCTAAGGCCATGGCCTCAACCCTTGGCCTGTCAGTCCTCATTGCCAGGAAAGGGAAGTACTACTGTAGCTGACCTATCACTGGTTGGCAGGTGGCTCTCCTAAAGCAGCAGCTCCCTTTGTATGCATTTGGCTAGAACAGTTGGGGAAGAGGCATTCCCTCAAAGCGAGCATGTACTGGTCACAGAACAGTCATTAGGCAGCTAAGACAAGCCTACTGCAAATAAAATCACATACCATCACTGACTGCAGTTACCTTGCTGTGCTAAATACTCATTATAAACCAATCCTCACAACCTTATTTCTCCCAATTCTCAAATGAAACAGCCACCTAGAGAAGTTGAAAGATTTACCCTGTCCATTGATCTGGATTTTGTTCACCCATTTTCCCAAGTTAGATCTTTGCATTCAGGGACAATGTGTGTTGAAGGTTGAAAGCAGACATTACTTGGAAACGACTTATTAGCCTTTCTCCCGCAAGTCTGAGTTCTGGAAAGGGGAAAGTCCCCCAAATTGGAAGGGGGGGAAAATGTCAGTAGGTTCTGAGAACAGCTGGAATGCAAGTCTCATTCTTTAGCAAGACATCAGAGGAAAAGCTGCATGGGGCCTAAGACAGGCCAGACTCCAAGCACTGGAACTTAACAGTAGTAGAAACTATTGCTGTGCCAAAGTTGATGTTTGGCAGTGATCATGAAGGGCAAACACAAGAAGGTCCCTCCTCTTTTTTCCAGGCAACAGGCAGTTCCCTTGAATCTTGTATAACTTTAGAGAAGGACTGGGATTGAAATTCCTGCTACATGGCAGGACGGAGATTACTCTGCTTTGACTTAGAATAATAATTTGACATTACTTCCATACCCACACATTACACTTGTCGACAGCTTCATGAACTCAGAGCAAAAGGTAGGCCTCACAGGAAGGAGCCTTCCTGTGACTGTTTCCTTACCACTAAAATGCGGACAATAAAAGGACTTACTTTAAAGGACTGTTTAGCAGGTTAAAAATGTATCAATATGTAAGGTGCTAAGAAAAAGTGCCTACGTAGCATGTAGCAGATGCTCAGTAAATTTATTTTTACTGTGGCAGAGCAAGTACTCTATCCCATCGCTACACTTCAAATATTACCTTTTTGGAAAACATTTGGAAACCCGAGTTAAATACCTTAAAAAAGTGTTCACGTTTGGTTCCCTGAAGTTCAAAAGGTCTGAAGACATTAGATTTATAAAAAATAAATTCATCACTGAAGCTTTCCTTAGAAATGAAAAAATAGAAGCAGCTTTTATTATCACCTGTTCTATCTCCTTAAATAAATCTTGTTTCTCTTCTATGATTTCACGAGTACGCTTTAGGACCCTATCATTTCTCACCAGGACTGTGCAGCTGCCTTCTCTAGCTGATGGACTTATCTGGACAGCCCTGCCCTTCTTTGACCCCCAACCCCACAGTGATCTGAACAGCATCCTCAGTGACCTTGCTGTAGCCTCCATTTAGGCATACTGATAGCCAGTGGGCCAAATCTAGCTGGCAGGCTTTTTGTTTAGTTTTAATTTGAGTACCTTTAAGCAGGTAGGCACAAGCCTTAACACTGTTGCATACATTGATTGCATTCATGAATTCAGAGTCACACTTTTTACCTGCCTGGCCCCTGTAAGATTTGAATTTGTCAACACCTGATCTACAGTATACCATTCAAATCATGCAGCTGGCATGATCTAAAATGAAGATGAGGCCATGTTTCTGCCTTGCTGAGCTCAAAAAGTATAGCTATTAATTGACTACTCTTTATTCATTCAGGAAATATTCACTGTGTACCTACAATGTGCTCAGCACTGTCCTAGATGCCAGGGACAGTACAGTAAACAAAACAGGCCAACATTGCTGCCTTCATAAAGCTTACATTTGATTAGAGGAAATTAGTCCTGTGGAGATAAAGCGGGAGGAGGAAGCAGTGTGTGGTGGGGGCAATTTCAGACAGACTGCTCAGGGAAGGCCCACGGAGGTGAGGGCATGTGCTAAGAAGACATCAAGGGGGAATGAACTCGACAGAGGCAGATGTAGCTGCCCTGGAATGCTAGATGGCTGTCCCCTCCAATCTTAGTTGAATCCTAGTGCTCCTTGAAGAATTGGCTCAAATGCCATTTTTCTAAGAAAATGTTTCTGCTACCTTTGCCAGGAAAAATGATATTCTTCCATTCTTATATATATATATCTCTCAGATAATTTCAAGAATCTGTCATCATTGGTAGATATTATCCTCAAAATATTCACTTCAAATAATTACCTTAAGCATAAGCAGATGTGAGGAGGGACTCTTGATCATTTCTGACAGCATTCTCCTAATTACAGGGATGTGATCTGGAATTCTTTCAAAAGAAAAGATTTGGGAATCAATAAAAGATTTAAATTTATTAGCTAGGGCAAATTAGACAAATTCCTTAGCCTTGCTTAATTAAGCCACCACTTGCCAATGGTAAAGTATTATAATGCGAAAAGGCATGATAAAGGTGTAACTCCATGAAAGCACACAGTGGGCCTCCCTAAGGAATAGTGCTTTTCTTTCCCGGAAAGCAAACCGCCTTCCATCATTTACCTCCAATGGCAGCCGTTACCACAAGAGGGCACTATCGGCACAGCTGGAAAAGCAGGGCTGCTTTGCCTTCTCAGACTCAATCAGCTACCAGCTCATGCCTAAGTTTTAAATCCATGGTGTGTGGACTTTGAATGAAGAATGGCATTTGACATGCACATTGTGGTGATGAACTTAGTACCACCAAGTCTATTATAAGCAGACCAGGAGAAACAAGAACCTAGAAGGGTGATGAAGAGCAAAGGTCTTTTGAGTCAGACTGATTAGGGTTTGAATGTGGGTTCACCAACCATATTGGACAATTGTATCTCACTGAGCTTCATTTGTCAAACATGGTTGTGCCAGGCTTCTGTCAGAGGCTGGTGCTGGCGCCAGTTAGCTCAGTCTGGCTGGCTGGATAAGCAAACACGTGATGAGAGCTGCAGGGAGGAAGTCCTGGAGGTACCTGGTAACTGCGCACCTGCTGTGGATACACAAACCAGCTCTCTGCTCTGCTCCTCTCAACAGTGCCTCTTCTGTGGAGTCCCCAGTACTGACAACTCTGAGTGCAAAATCCAAGCGAGACAAGAAACCAGCAAAGGACTAAGTAGAAGAGCACCAATTAGAAAGGAAAAAAAGTCAAACTCTCAGAGGACTTTTCAAAGTTGATTAAAACACATGCCTTAGGGACAGACTCTTCAACAACTGGTGTCAGGAAAACTGGATATTCACATGCACATGAATGGAGTTGGATCCTTACCTTACACCATATACAAAAACTAACTAAAAATGGACCAATGATCTAAATTAGGACCTAAAATATAAAACTCTTGGTAGAAAAAATAGGGGAAAGCTTCACGACAATGGATTTGGCAATTATCTCTTGGATATGACACCAAAAGCATAGTCAACAAAAGTAAAAATAAACGGCACTACATCAATATTTAAAACTGTGTATCAGCCCGGCTGGCATGGCTCAGAGGTTGAGCATTGACTATGATCCACGAGACCGTGGTCTGATTCCAGGTCAGGGCACAAACCTTGGTTTCGGGCTCGATCCCCAGTGGGGGGAGCGCAGGAGGCAGCCAATCAATGACTCTCATCACTAATGTTTCTATTTCTCCCTTCCTCTCTCTGAAATCAGTAATAACATCTTTTTTAAAAAACCTGTGTATCAAAGGACACAGCAAGAGTGAAAAGGCAACCTACAGAATGGGAGAAAATATTTGCAAATATATTTGATAAGGGGTTAAAACTCAGGATATATAAAGAACTCTTACAACTCAACCCTCCAAAAAATCCAATTTAAATAGACATTTCTCCAAAGAAAGTATATAAATTGACAACGAGCATATGAAAAGATACTCAGCACCACTAACCATCAGGAAAATACAAATCAAAAGCACAATGCAATATCTCACACTAAGATGGCTACTATCAATAAAACAAGTGATGGCAAGGATGTGGAGAAACTGAAACACCTGTGCACTGCTGGTGGGAATATAAAATAGTACAGCCACGATGGAAAACCATATGGCAGTTCCTCAAAAAGTTAAAAATAGAATTGCCATATGACCTAGTAATTCCAAAAGAATTGCAAGCATATTTGCATAGCCATTACTATGGATTTTGTGTCCCCTCCAGATTCATATGTTAAAACCCTAATCTTGCCCTTGCTCAGTTGGTAGCTCAGTTGGTTAGTGTCACCCTGATACACGAAGGTTGTAGGTTTGATCCCCAGTCAGGGCACATACAAGAATCAAACAATGAATGTGTAAATAAGTGGAACAACAAATCCATGTTTCTCTCTCTTAAAAAAATTCTTTATATACAAAAACCCTAATCCTCAATATGATGGTATTTGGAGATGGGGCCTTTGAGAGGTAATTAGGAAATGAGGGTGGAGCCCTCCTGGCAGGATTAGTGCCCTTATAATAAGAGGCAAAATACAGCTTGCTTCCTCTCTCTGCTCTCCACCATGTGAGGAAATGAGAAGATGGACATCTCCAAATCCAGGAGTGGGCGCTCTCACCAGACCCTAGATCTGCCGGTACCTTGATCTTACGAATCCCTCTAGAACTGTAAGAAATAAATGTTTATTGGTTAAGGCACCTAGTCAATGGTAATGTTACAGCAGTCCAAACTTGTTACTGAACTGAAGGGGTTCATTTGCCTGTACACATCAAAGCCCAATAAGACATGAACAGGAGTTTGCAGTCAAGAAAGGATTTTTTAAGGAGATGGTGCCATGCCCAGTCACAGGTAGCTTATGATCAAAGACCTAGTTCCCTGATAGCTTCCAGGGGATGGATTATACAGGGGAAAAGTCACTAATCATGGTGACTAAAGGAGTTATGATCATGGTCTCTACTGATTGGTTGGTGCTGGGTAGGGGTAATTGGCCATTGCATTTGGTCCTGATGTCCACCATGGAGTTGTTCTGTTCAATTTCATACGGATTTGTTCTGCGGGATCATTCTGAGGCCAAGATATTATGTTTAGTTTGGTTGAAAACTGTCTCAATAGTCAATAGCCCCAGGACTTTGTTCCTAAGACTACTGGATGCTGACCAGAACCTCACTGTCCTAAGGGCTTAATGATTAAGGGAGAGGGAGGTGAGTGAGTCAGGGTGCTAGATGAGGCCAGTTTGAGTCAAAGGGGAAAAAATAAAAATAAAGGGCAGATTAAAGAAAATAAGGTTTCTGTGCAGTTACAAACTAAGATGCCCATGTGGGTTCAGCAGCACTATTCACAATAGCCAAAAGGGAAGCAACTCGAGCGTCCATCAAAGGATGAACAGATAAACAAAATGGTGTAGATACATGTGTTCAGAAAAAAGTATTTATTTGACAACTTTACAAAAATATTTAGGCACATAATTTTCCTGTTTATGTCACCTGATTTACATATCTCAATCCTCAGTACCTCTTAAAAACACTAAAATGGTCATTTGGTAAATAGAATTTATACTGAAAAATACTATAATAGGCCAACATTTATAGACAAAAATCAGTTGATCACCAGCATGAGAAAGCAACATTTATGAACAAAATAATCTCTAAAAAACATTTTTGTGAGACGATAAATCTAACCAGTAGATTTATATTAAGTATTTTCAAAAAAGAAAACTAAAAAACAACAAACCCACCATACAACATCTCTTCATACCATGACGAAGTGGCATCCTCACAGTAAGCACTAGAAGACAGGTTTAGGGATTGTGCCAGAGGTTCACAAATACCAACAACCGAGATGGACCAAGATGCAGACGCAGCACATCATCAATGCATTTAATTTGGAGAATGGAAGGAGGAATGATGGGCCTGCAAGGAGCTCCTTAAGGTGACAAGCAGGTAAAATTTTAACTGAATCACCATTGTGAAGGGTAATTATCTTCCTCTAAGATAGCGTAATTTTTATTTTTTGAGTATTACCATCAAAATATAAGAGTAATTTCATCCTTTTTAAAAAACAAGTGGAATCACCTGCATCACACAATGGCCACAGTTATATCCAGTAGGTATTAAAAACAGACCTTGAACAGAAACTATTTAAGCATTCTGGAAGCCAACAAAGTACAGGGTCGCACTTTTCAAGGAATACACACATTGGCCAGGCCTCTAGCATTTAAAGAACACAACTTAAGAAACTTGTTTTGCCAGTAACAAAATCTGCCAAGTGCCTAATATGTGCTAGGCATTGTGCTGAGTAGTTTCATATCCAATACCTCATTTCTTTTGAATATTATTATTTTCACCTCAGGGAGGGAAAAACCAATTAAGAGAAACAGATAATACAAAGTTATGGGGAAGCAAGAATAGGTGCAGTAGAGGGAGGAGGGACTCAGGATAGTCATAGAATTCGAAAAGCCTGGCACATCTCAGAGCCAAAAGACTAGTATGAATTCTATAAAAGTCTTCTTAGGTAAAAAAAAGCTTCAGCTTTATGGTGGGCACCCCCTAATCAGTGATCCTGATAAATCCTTCAACTGCTGCTTTCAGTTAGGCTCTCATTAAAGAATATGAGCAAGAACCATGTCCTACTCATCTGTTTCCCCAGAGCTTACTGCTGTATATTGGTTTGATATAATTTCAAATTTACTTGTTTAGGACAAAAATTAAGTTGTTTTGAAAAAGTAAAGCTGTTTTGATATAAAAATGAAGTAAGATGTGTCATGATGACATCACCTCAGCTGTGAGGGGTGTCCCTGGGGGCTTATCAATAAAAAACATCTGACGAGGAAGCAGCTGTGGCAAGGGGCTGTGTTTGTGAAGAGAGTTTATGAAGTCTATTAGAGAGTTCTGTCCGGACAAGGTAACCCTTTGCTGATCCAAATAGCTCTCCCAAGACCACTGGGCACTAGCTCCAGCACGGCAATGGCGCCTCTTTTACCAGCAGTGACAGAAGCCTGCAGCAGCCACTCAGAGAAGGACATCTTGCCTGCCAACGCCAGGGCCACTGTTCCCTAGCAATCTGCTCTAGCAACAGGCGATTTTCTTTTCTGTGCTGGCAGCTGGAAGGCCACTCTGTAGATTAAGCTGTCTTTCCCAAGAACCAACCCTGTAGAAAGGGTACACCTCAACTAAATTTGGACTTTATTTCATTCACCTTCCCTTGCCTGGAACAGCAGTGCAATTAATCTACCATTGCTTTGGAGTACGTTATTTTGTTATTGGCTTAGGAAATTATTATAATTCCCACAGTGAACATGTGTTAAAAGGTTGGCAAAAACAATCTCAGTCTCTGAGTACAATTTTACCATCCCAAACAAAATACTTAGCATAATGCCTGTCATAAAATACTCAGGAAATCTTTGCTCACTGAATGAGGCCATGATAACAGAAGCAAAGGCGAGCCTCAATTCCTAAGTACTATTCAAACACAGTCAAATGTGGAACTATTATTCTTTCCATGAAGATCATGTATCAGCTTCACTGACCTGAACTTTCCATGGATGACTGTCTGGCACAATAGTAATACAGAAAACTTTTAACCTACATGCAAGCTGGATCCTACAAATGACTGATTCATAAAGTCAACAGCCATATCAGGTAATTGGAAATCACCTAACATGTTGACCATATGTAGCCTCACCAACCAGGGTTATTCAAATCAATCTGGCACTGACTAAAAGCAAACCAGCTAAGAGGACTTCACTGTTGTTAACCCAAAAGAGAGAAGCCAGTAGTCATAGAATTTGGCTTTCAGAATTCTCACCACAGCTCATCTGTCTCACAGGGCAAATTAAGGATTTAACGCTATACTGCCTCTTTTTCCTCCCAGGAGGTAGTTAATAGGTCAAATTTTTTGACTTGTAAGATATCAACCTTGGCGCAAAATCCAGACATTCTGAGTGATGCTATATAGCTCTAGTGTACTGCTGTAACCAAGCCTCACATAACTGAAGCAAACTCCAAAAATGTGGGTGGCAGTTGAAGGGGGCATCCAGGAGTCAGAACATGTACGGGGCAAAAGCTATAAGTTGTTCTATTGCATCTGGTCGAAGTCTGGCATAGGCTATGAGCCCTGAGATCGATGTGCATTTAGCGAAGCTGTATCTATAAATTATTTTCTCAGGCAAACCTGGAGAGATGACAGATCTTCAAGAGATGACAGATGACCCCAAGAGGCAATTCACCTCCTGATGGGGTTCTAGCTCAACACCTCTAAACACATCCAAAGGTGTTTCATGATGAGAAATTCTACAAGTTATTTCTAATGTCAAAGTTCCTTCATGCCGCTAAAAGAAGGAACAGAACTGCCACAATTAGGTCTCTCAATGCCTTTCCACTGTTCCCAGACAAACCCAGGCAATGGCAGGCAACAGTCACAGCCAGCAGTGCCTATCAACTGTGGCCAGCCTGGAAGCTAGATAAAAGCTCTGGCATACAGAGTGATCCATCAGATAGAGCTCCCTGATTTTGCAAAGCCTATTCCTCTCCAACTCCAAATTCAATCAACTGCTTTCCTCCCTGAAAGAGCTCAAGCTAATTCAGCCAGCATCCCTTACTCCCTCAGAAAGGGGCAGTTCATTAATGGCAGCATGATTCAATGGAAAAAAACATAAATTTGGGCTAATTAGCAAATCACCTACTTTCTTGTTTTCTCACTGGTAAAACAGGAGCAGTAAGAACCATCTTATACAAGATAACGTCCTATGTTCCCACCAGAATTTCCTCATATCAGCTGGTACTGGAAAAAAGGGAGCCTTAGGACCTCTTACATGGAGCTTATAACTTGGAAGTTGGCCATGAGGACCTAGCACCACTGGACAGGCTTTAATAAAGACAAAGCAAAATAAGGGAAAAACATAAATATGAAAATGACCTCAATATAATTTTTCAAAAATACAAACATCAAAATCTTCCAGGTGCCCTGTTGAAGCACCAAAATACTCATTGTTTAGGTCAAAGGAGCCCAGTGCAGGCTACACCCAATGAACTGGAAAGTGGTGTGTGCACCAGTTCAAAGGCACCAGCCTCCCGTACACTCCCTCAGCCCAAAGTCAGCATGTATCTGAGTCAAGTCACAGAACTGTTTAACACCCCGCCTGCCCAAAGAGGCAATTCCATGTCCATTCATAGCTGCTCCCCCAGAATGCAGCATGGTCTTGAGAGAAGCTGGCATCCTCATTAAGTGAGCCAAAGGACAAAGAATGTAGGCGGCAATAACCAAAGGAGAGAGGTATGCTCATGCCATTTAAGGAAAAAGGAAGGTGATGAGTCCAACACTGACGCTGCCAGAGAAAGACTAAACCTCAACAACACAGAAACATCTAACCAGCCTTTCCCCTCAGGCCAATACATTCAGAAATGTAAGACCCAGTCCTATTGATTTAAAGAGGAGTAAGAAGAGTAGCAACTAAAGCCAGAAAAGGGAAGCACAAGGAAATGTATGGTGGTCACCTTGCCTGCCTGCCATTCTCACTCAGAGAAGGGCTGGGCTGTATGGTTCACAAAATGCAGCCCTTCGCATGCACTGGACCTCACACTGCAGCATTTGGTTTCACACGGTTGTGGGTTAGGTAGGGAAGGTGCTTCTAACCCCAGGTAGAGATCTTTAGTTTCTGAAAACTGAAAAAAGTTCTGTGACTTGTTCACAGTTACATCTTCTGAATGGACCAACAGAGCTAAGTTCTCTGTCTTATCCTCGGTCAGTACAGCAGTGAGAAAATTCAACTACTTCTAAAACATGTCTGCACCTCCAGAACTTAGCACAATGCCTGGCACACACTACACACTCACTACATTTTAGCTGAATGAATGAATCAGACAGATGGGTAAGTGAGTGAAAGGTCTACATTCTCCACCCCTTTGTTACCCATCCCACAAAAGAGGGGACAGCAAACTCTCACTGGACGCACTCTGCTCACCCCAGGGGTTCTGAGGAAAGCCAACATGGAAAGCAACACACCTCAAAGCCCCGCCAAGTTTTTTAGCGCCAAAGTTGTTGTCTTTGGCAAATGCAGTGATGCTATCCTTATGAAGAAAATGCAATCATTAAGAAATATAATTCAAAGAGAAATTTCCAATACTCCCCGCCTTGCCAGCAGAAGGAAGGCTAAACCTGCCTCCAGACACAGCAACGATTTGAATGATGAGGCTCCAGTTGGAGCACTTCATACATGCAGCTCTCAGGGACACCTGGATATCAAAGTATGGAATAAAATAGTTTCAAAACACTGATGTTTCACTGTCGGCAAAGAAGAAAAATAAATTAAAAAGCCCGGTGTGTTTTCCAGTCTGATATAAATTAATTCAAATGGCATATTTAAAATAGAGTCAATTATAAGTTCCTCTCATAAAATGTTAAAAGGCAGCAATCAATCCTCAGATTGTATAAGTGCAAAGGAATAGTATTTTCTCCATAATCAAGACACTTCAGTATCTGTGTAAAAACTGCCAGTGTTCCAAGCTGATCAGAATCTTGGGCCTACGTCGGTGAAGCAATCCTCTGGTCATACTGCTCCTTTCCCCTTAATGTCCAGCTTGTTACTGGCCTCCGACTGTTTGCTTAGCTGCTCTTCAGAGAAAGTGATGTAGGAATACACCAGGCTCCCAGCAATGCTGCAAAATAGAAAATCACCATCAGGGAGGAAGGAAGGAATGGCAAGTGTAAGGGAGACTGGTGTGAGGGGTAGAGCTACCTGTATAAATCAATGGCACCTAAAATTAAAACAGATACAGCATTTTCACCTATAGAACTAGACACACTCCCCTATCCTGGTATTATCCACTGTTGTTGACACTTTGGGAAAAATGAATGTCTGCACAGACTTGTCAGCAGGAGTGCCAATTTTATACAAGCTTTTGGAAGACAATTTGTTGAAATCAAAAACCTTAGAATTCTGCTTATCCTTTGACCTAGCAATCTACTTTCATTGATGAATTGTGTATATCCTCTTAGACTTATCGACAAAGTGTTTACCATAAAATTTATAACAGCAGAAAGTTAAAGGGTAGATGTCCCACAGCAAGAAATTATATAAAATTCATACAACAGAATACTATGCATCCATTAAAATGACATCTTAAATGAAAAAAATCTCACAAAACCTTATTACCTAATCCCATTTTATTTAAATGAACAGAATATGTATATTGATATGCACCAGAATAAAGTCTGGAAGGAACGCAAGAATATTAACAATAGTTACATCTGGATGGTAAAATTATAGGTGATTTCTTTTTTATTTGTATTTTCTGTATTTCTGAAAATAATCATTCAAAGCAAGTTATTTTTAATAAAAATGAAAATCATCCCAATTAATAACTAAACATGCAGACCCTGGGAGATTCACAGAGCTGGTTTTTCTCTGACGAGAATCAAGTTTGCAGTGGAAAACCCATTATCTGAGCTCTCAGCCTCGGAGTTGGTTGCTAGTACCCTTCACTTGTCTACCATACCTACCGCCAGGAAGGGTCACTCTTCTGGGACAGTGATTACTCTTATCTATTCTCTGTGGGGACCTCAAGCCCACCTGCAATATAGAGCTTCCTACCCCAATCACAACTGAAAGATTGGTGGAGGAGCTTAGAGAGCTAACACTCTGAACTGCCCTGACCTGCTCTCCCACTGAGCCTGCTACCCATGACTCCCTTGGGTCTCTAGCTGGCAGCCTGGCCTGGGCTCTGTTTTCAGATGTCCCTGCCCTAGGTTTGGCCCCTACCTTCTGCTTGACCACTTGGCCCACAAATTTACTGCTTATTTGAAATTAGTTCCATTTTCCTCTGGACTTTGGTGTCCTAGCCGCAGCCCCGACCAGCTACAGCAAGGTGAGAGATGCCTAGCTCCAGAAAATAAGGAAGATCAGGCACTCACAGCACTTAATAATCAAATTGTGGCCATTTACTAAAGTCTACTACATGTCAAGTATTTTACATACATTTGCTATTGCAATATTCTTGCAAGGTACAATATCTCTGCAGATAACAAACACTGAGTCCCAGAGTCAAAAGATAACTTGCTCAGGGTCACAAAGCATGTTAATGATAGACCCGAATAAAACCCTGTTAGTCCAATTGTTCCTACTGAAATGGCTTCCTCTCTATGACCCCTGCTCCAATCGATATTGCAGGTACCTATCCTTATTTTGTTCCCATCAGCCTGTAAATGTCCCAAAGCCTTACTCTTAGCTCTGCAGAGTCCCTTGCACAGGTCTGGCACTTTGTAGCAGCATAGTAAATAATTGCTGGATGGAATATCGGTTATGGCCCCATTCAAAGTAAGAAACCTCATTACCCCAATCCTTGTGCCAGTGTTCACAGAGCTTCGTCTTCTTCATCTGGTAGCTTTATTCCCACCCACCTCCTTTCCCCTTCCTTCCTTCTCTCTTTTTTTTTTTTTTAATTTTATCTGACTCTTCTGGAAACGGTTCTTATTTTTCTAGTGCATCAAGTAGATGACTTTTCTCTGGCAGCTGGGCTAGGACCCAAGGAGATGGTTAACTGTAGCCTTCCGTACTAAAGCTCAACACTCTTCAGGTTCACTGTACATACACGATAGTCAATTTCCATGTGCCTCAACCCCACTCTATGCCCCAACAAAGTGGAAGGAATGCCCCTTCCTTCTGCCATCCTACCCTCCACTAGATTCCCACTCCTATGAAAACTTAAAACATAGCAATGCTCTCTGTATTTTTTCCTGTCAAGATTACCTTTGATGCACTTGTCAAGCAGAATCCACCTGGAAAGAAATAATGGAGCCATGCAGGATAGAAGACACGGAACTTATTCCAGGCTTGGTCCTTGGGGTGATCCTGGGCTCTACGCTTGTCAGTGCAGTTAGTATAATGAAGAAACATGGACTCTGGAGTCAGGCCTTGGTTCAGATCTTGAATATACTGATAGCTCTGTACCCCTGGGCAAATTTGTTAATTTCTCTGAGATTTTACTTCTGTAAATAAGAATAATACTATCCATCTAGGCTTCTTTGAGGTGAGAGCACACATGAAGAGCCAGGCCCCGAACCTGGCACACAGTTAAGCAATCAGGAAATATTCATTCCTTCTCTGTGAGCTCTGATACTCACCAACCAGAGGCGAAATGCCATGTTAACAAAAGATATGGTGGTATAATCAGATTTAACCTGATGCAAGAGGGGCACACTGTTGCCTCATAACCAAAGCAAATCCAAACAGAGAGAATACTGTACTCTGGAGAATGCAGAGCACAGAGAGTTCAGATATTCACAAGTTCCAATAAGAGGCAATAAACATTTTTCATCTCCTCTTTATTCCTGATAACCTTTGACCCTCCTGTTAAGCTGATCATTATCAGAAATGCCCTTTCCTGCATCACCTGATGAGAACTGAATATTCATCACAGGAATACTGTGTGCCAAGCAGTGATGCTTTGGAAAGGGATACCATACCATTGACCCTTGAACAACATGGGGGGCTAGGGGTGCAGACACCCAATCAAAAATTCACATATAACTTTTGACGCCCCAAAAACTTTACCAATAGCCTACTGCTGACTAGAAGCCTTACTGATAACATAAACAGTCAATTAACACATATTCTGTATAAGTATTATATACCATATTCTTACAGTAAAGTAAGCTAGAGGAGAAAATGTTATTAAGAAAATACGGTAGAGAACACATATAGTACTGTACATATTTATTGAAAAATGTTCACAACAGCACAGTTTACAATAGCTAAGATCTGGAAACAGCCCAAGTGCCCATCAGTAGATGAGTGGATTAAAAAGTTGTGGGACATTTACACCGTGGAATACTACATAGCTGTGAAGAAGAAGAATCTCATACCCTTTGGGACAGTATGGATGGTCCTGGAGAATATTATGCTAAGTGAAATAAGCCAGGCAGTGAAAGAAAAATATCACATGATCTCGCTTATACGTGGAATCTAAAGGACTTAATAAACTGACGAGCAGAATAGATTCAATGACATGGAAGCATTTTGAGACTGACGAAATGTCAGAGGGAAGGGGGAGAGGGGGTGGAGAGGGAGAGAGTAACCAAAGAATTTATATGCATATATGTACAACCCAAGGACACGGACAATGGTGGGGAGAGGGACTGGGAAGGGGGAAGGAACAGGGGGGAAGGGTCATTGGGGAGAAAAAGGGACATCTGTAATACTTTAAACAAAAAAATTATAAAAAAAGAAAAAAAGAAAAGAAAAACCCACATACACGTGGACGGACCCACACAGTTCAAACCTGCACTATTCAAGGATAAACTTTAAAATTGCTTCTGAGCAGCTTTGGGAATGCAGGGAAACGGGGAGGAGGGGAAGACGAGGACAGGAAATGAAAGGGAAAAGCCTAGATTTTAGGGGGGAACTACATCTGACTTTTTATACATCACTACCCAATAATTGTGAATCAGGATCTTCTACTACAAAAAAAGAACTTCTCATTAGTCTGGCACCATAAACATTCACATGAAATTTGATAACTTCTGGTACTTTGGAATTGGTATTTCTATATCCAACCATCCTAAATATTCATTTTTTAAAATCTCAAGCAATTCTCCATCTGCCTAATATTCAGATCACATAGTACTACTGAATTCACTGAGACGCGCTGTGGCAGACACAGCCAGGAAATAAACAGAAGAAAAAGAAAAAGCTACTGTGCCCCGCAGACAGGGGTCTAGTTAGAATAATGCAAGAAGGATAGGAAAGTGCTGAACAGGGCCCCTCCTCTGCTCTGATCCCCTGCTGGTCTTCCAGAGCCATGCAAACTCAACCTGCCTCTCCTAGACCTATAGCCATGGACACATTTAACAGCCACAGACGATGAGAGAGCCATTCTACAAATACATACTAAAAATGCCTTCAGTATAGCACCTTCATGGCCAGGGCATTAGAGTACTAAAGGACAGCAGTCTCCATCTCTCCTTGTAGCTGACACGTTTGTTCATGTGTCCAGCCAGGTAGCTCTGCCTCTTAGACCCGCCTTCCATACGTAAAATGTCAACCCAATTCAAAACCTATGAACCAAAACAGTTTGACTTCTACTGCTATTTTTGAACATACATATTTCCCACCCCATAATTTAATGTACCTCTGGGTACAGTCTTCCTACAGCAACAAGGGACACCCCATCTTAACTCCCACACAGCAGCTGCTTGGGGAGCCTTTTCTCTTCTGTCTCACCAGCCAGAGACAGCTGTGCTGCCTATATATTTTTCACAGCCAACATTTGTCACCAGCAAACAGGTCACTCAATTATCTCTTCCTTCATTTGCTGTCTCCTCTACTAGAAGGAAAACTCCATGAAGGAAGAGGGTTTTGACCAGTTTTGATAGCAGCTCTATCTCCATTGCCTGAAACAATGTTTGGTGCCTGGCAGGTACCTACGATACATTTGTTTATGAGTAACTCTTCCCAGCTAGATTACAAATTCCCTGAGGATGAAAATTAGTCTAAGGCTTTGCATGCACTAAGTAGTCACTTCCTTTAATAAGTGTACAGAAAGGGTTAAGCAATCCTGGTTCTCATGCTGCCTGCAAGGGCAAGAGGATAAACAGATCAGGCAGGAAGCCAGCAGGGAGACTGCAAACATTCAAAACAAAACGGAGCCATTCTAACCTCTTATCCCATGTGCCTTCACATGGTTAAATTATAGGGCATATTTTTAAAGTCCAATCAGGGTTAGAATCTCAGCTCTGATTCTTACTATGGCAGCTGTGTGACTTTGGGCAAGTTATTTCACCTCTCTGAACCTCAATTTCATTACTATGTGAACTGGGGGGTAATTAAATGAGATGGCACTATAAAGGTAGCCGTCATCTACTAGGTACTCAACAAACATTAACTTCCTATCTGCTGCCTTCCCAGGGATCTATTTATGTCCTTTCTATACTAAGATAAGTGTTGGTCTGTACACATACTTTAAAAATAGAAGTATCTTAGTCACAGAATTCTGGCCAGGATGTGAATCATTCTATCTGCCTAAGAGTTTTCAGATAACCTAATTGGTACAGACACTTTCAAAAAAGAGGAAATTTTTCATAAAGATACACTTACTATACAACCCAGGAATTCCATCCACTCCTAGGTATTTACCCCAAGTAAAATGGAAACTTATCTCACACACAAACTTCTAAGCAAATGCTTTAGCAGCTAATACAAAACAGCTAAAAACTGGACACTTGTCTTTCAGTTGGTAAATGGATAAACTATGATATATCCAAAATGGAATTCTACTCAGCAATAAAAAATTAAAAACTACTGATATATGCAACAACATAAAATCTCAAATGCAACATGGAATATGTTAAATGAAAGCAGTCACACCAAAAGCTACATATTATTGTTATATGACATGCTGGACACTACATGGATAGAAAACAGGTATTTATTAGGGGCAGAGGTTCAATGGAAAGGGACATGGGGAGATTTTGGGGTGGTGGTGATACAAGTGTTTCATATCTTGAATGTGATGTAGTAGTTACATTACTATGCATTTGTCAGAACTCATAAAACTGCACATTAAAAGGGATGGATTTTACTGTATTTAAGTCTATATTAATTTTTTTAAATGGAAGAAAAAAAAGAATTACAGCTAAAGATGAGTTCCAGAGATTCTAAGAATTCAGCCTGGGTTGTTACAAGGACGATGATGTCATTACCTGGAGAGGCTACATTACTCAGGCCAAAGCGCAGGCCAGAGCCCAGCCACTTACAGAAGTACAGAAACATTCTCTGTCACCACCCTTCACTATTCATTCCCACCCTCTCTGTTACTTTCTTAGGGTTGGATGAGCACCCTAGTAACTGGCCACTGGAAAAAGGCATTTAGAGGGAGTTGGAGACAGCCAGACTTTCAACAGAGCCCTACTTATGTCAGCCTAATCCAACATCTTGAGACAGAAATTGCACTGGAAGAACTTTCAAGATGCTGGATTTGATACATGTTAGGATGACATAAATTGTAACATTCCAATATACTCAGGAACTTAAGTTATTTTAAATAGCTTTCAATGTGAAAAAAAAGATACCTAATCTTTTTTATAAGATTATCTTATAAGAGATTTAATCTGTAGAGATCTAAAAATGAAAACAGAAGCTTTTACTTCATTTTGGCTATCAGGTTATTTATTTTAAGGGGACAAAAAAAAAAATTAAGGCATTTCTGACTCAGGTCTATATAGTGTCATAATGATTCTTTAATCCAGATTTTAAGAAATGAATGAAACTCAGGCCACACACAAAGTAAGAACTGTTTCACCATTTTGCTCCTTATATCTTGGCCCTTCCTCACAAATTTTAATGAAAGAAATAGACATTTACTAAGTAAGCATAGATGTCAAGCAGTGAATTAGGTACTTTAGACTCATTATTTTATTCTAAAAACTCTAAAAAGGTAGGTATTTTCATCCCCAACACATAAGAAAACTGAAGCTAAGAAAAGATAAACAACTAACTCAAAGTCACACAGATGGCAAGCTTCAGCACTGCAACTCCAAACAAGGTCTGGACCCAACTACTCATCTTCTCTCTATAACATGCAATTCCCAGACGCACATACATGCCCACCATACCACCTACGCCTAATTCCACAAGTGAAAAACGATCTTTCCTCTAGAAGGCTGTCAACAATAGTGGCAAAAAAGATGTCAGGAAAGGAGCATCAATGAATTATTAACCTATTAATAATAATTGTGTTAAATTCTCATATTGATCCACAAGAAAGGTAGAACAGGTGTTATCACTTACCTTTGAAGAGATAAAAGCTCAGGGAGGTTAAATAATTTGCTGCAAATTAGAAAGATGACAGTACCATATCCTAGTAGAGAGCTTTATAGTTCCCAAAGTGCTTTTTCAGCAATCCACACAGAATTCACCCACATAGAATTCATAAAGCAAATATTTATTCAGCAACTACCAGGCTTCATTCTAGGAGCTTGAGAAACTTGAGTAAGCAATACAGGCTGAGAGCCCTACCCTCATGGGAGTCACATTCTAGCATGGGAGCAATAAATATAAATAAGCAAATTATATGGTATATTAGAAAGAAAGTAAGTATCCTAGAAAAGGTAAATAGAAAAGCAAAATAAAAGGGTTTGGAAGTATCAAAAGGGGAAGAGTAGATTGCAATTTTATTTTTTAATTAATTAATTTTATTAAATTTATCGAAGTGACATTGGTTAATAAAGTTATATAGGTGTCAGGCATATAATTCTACAATACATCATCTGTATATTGTATTGTGTGTTTACCACTCCCAGTCAAGTCTCCTTCCATTACCATTTATCCCCCCTATACACTCCCCCTACCCCCATAGGTTGCAATCTCAAATAAGTTGGTCAGGGTAGACTTCCTTGAGAAGATAACATTTGAGCAAAAATTTATAGGTGTAAAGGAGTTACCCATGCAAGTATCTGGCAGTACAGTGTTCCAGGTAGGGAACTAGCCTATACAAAGGCCCTAAAGTGAGCATACACCCACTTTAAGGGAACAGCAAGGAAACCTATGTGGATGAAGTGGAGTGAGGGAGAAGAGAAGCAGGAGCTGAAATTAGAGAGGTAAAGAGGTAGATCCTGTAGGGCCTTGTCAGGACTTCGGGACATGAAGAGCCTGGGGCAGGGGTAAACAGAAGGGTGGTATATTCTGACTTACCTTTTATAAGGAATATACTGTCTACTCCACTGAGAACTGTGGGACGGGATTTGGTGGCTGTGGTGGGTGGGAAATGAGTCAAACCAGGGACAAGTGTAGAAACTAGAAAGTAATTTAGGCAAGAGATACTGGTGGCTTAGATGATGATGGGAGGAATGCAGGTGGTAAGAAGTGGTCTTTTTCTGAATATATTCTGAGGTAGAGCCAACAGAATTTTCTAACACCCTAGATAGTGGGTATAAGACTGAAGAGTCAAAGATGACTTCAAGGTTTTTGAAGTGAAAGGGTAGAAGGATGGCATTTCCATCAACTGAGATGCAGAGGCTTTGGGTGGAAGAGACTTTGGAGAAACTAAAAGGAGTTCAGTATTGGACATGTCAGCTGGAGATATCAAGTGGGCTATTAGGTACACAAGCATATGTTCAGGACAGAGGTCTGGTCCAAACACAAATTTGAGAATTTTTAACCAGATAAACAAGTTTAAAACCATGAGATTCAAAATTCTTCAGCTGAAAAAGATCTTTCATACAAGTCACCCTCCTCACTGATGAAGATAAATAAAGCCTAAAGAAATGCAGTGATATGGCCAAAGTCAGACACATATAACACATTTCTAACAAAGTTAGTGTTCTTTAGCCCTGCATTTTCTTAATAACAGTGTACTGCCATCTAGCATACTATAAAGGTAGGTGTATTCTTTGAAAAGCTAAGTAAAAGGAGTTCAACTTCCAGAAAAGGTTCCCCAACTATTATGCATAAAATATGGAACCATTTTCTCTCTTTCTCAAAAAGCACTATCTTAAGATGTTAAATATATAATATATTGTAGGCACTCCATAACTGTTTGTTTAATAAATGAACACACATTTGACATTAAATAGCCCAACCTTACTGTGACACTATTTGAGTACCCAAATCCCACTTGTCAAGGTGGTTATATTTAAATATTTTTACTTACCTGATATTTAAGCCAATGAAGTTCGTCCATGTGAAAATATAATCTCCACCAAAGACCATTCCAATATAAGTTATTAATATATTCTAAAAAAAAGGCAATATACTGTTACATAGGTTTAACTGAGCTTTTAAAATATTCATATAAATTCATCCATGCTATGACCCAAATACCTATCCTTAATGCAAAAACAAATAAGCACACAATAACAAAAATCAACCAATCCTAAAATGAGTGTCGTATGAGCAAGAACACTAACAAGGAAACAATGACATTAGCCTTTTCCCAACTTTTTCCCTACAGAAGCTAAATGCTTTCACCACTACTAAAAAATGCTAACAAGATTATCAACAAGAGCTGGTGTTCTCAAACTTTCTCTGCTCTGTGGTATGGGCTGACTTTATAAATCTAAATTGAGAAACGCTGCTGTTGCTAGGGTAGAAAGCACTAAGGCGTATCTAGCAACCTTAGAAAAGAATGTTCTTTCTCCCACTGAGATAACTGTGGACTAGTGAGGGCAGAGTGAGGAAGGAAAGCCTGCTGACATGCAAGGATCTTTCCCTCCTTTTTGAAAAGGACATAGGGGATGGTGGGGAGATTACCAACATGAGACAGTTTTTAGAGGAACCTTCCTTGGTATCTTCAAAAAACACATGGGAAATCATCTCAAAGTAGCATAACTAAGTCATCTCTCCTGACTTCCTTAAACTCCCAGGTGTGAATGTCTTCTGCTTATCTGGCTTCCCTTTAATTAAACTCAGACCATAAAGGGGAAATAAAATTTTCCAAAGTTATTCAGTTCTTCTCTAACCTCCATTCTTTCACATTCGTAAGTCACTTCATCCCTCTCTGCCTTTACAGCTGCCATAAATGCGAAATGTCATAAGCATTTTCAGTACCTGCGTTCTCCCAGATTAGGCCTCCGAAGCAGACAGGAAAGTGTTACAGTGATTTTGTGTTTGTTCGTTTTGTTTTTTTAATCCTCACCCGAGGATATTTTTTTCCACTGCTTTTCAGAGAGAGGGAGGGAGGGAGGGAGGGGTAGTGGGGAGGGAGGGAGAGAGAGGGAAACATCTACCTGAGAGAGACTGCCTCCCCACCAGGGCTGGGGATGGAGCCTACAACTGAGGTACATGCTGTAATCAAACCTGGGACCCTCCAGTCCGCAGGTCAACACTCTAACCACTGAGCCAAACTGGCCAGGGCAGCTAGAGTGTTTTTAAAAGGCCAAAAACAAACTTCAAAATTATATTTAAATGGAGTGCCCTTTGAGCATTCAAAATTATGTCAGCCTCTTCTAAGTCCAAGGATTGAGAGAGCAAGTTACTTCAGAGGAGATCTTTTTAATTATTTGAGTTGGGGGGGGGGATGAAATACCATGTAACGGTAGGCAACTGGGGAAAATGTTTAACGGACCTCTCTTAGAATACAGAGATCCAAAGATCCAGGGAGAAGGTAGGTTAATTTGCATAATTGCCCAAGGAACTTGAGAAAGGGAAAAGACAGAGAACCCAATCCTTATTGTGTAAAACCAATCAGAAGTTAGAAAAACTCTTAAGCATACATTAGGCCAACCTAACAAGGGTTTGCTATCAGGAAAAGACACCAATGCCCCCAAAGCAGAACCAACCAGGAAGTACTAAAGAGTCTGGTAGTTCAAAACTAATTCTCAAAATTTAGTAATACCTGAGACTTATTTGGAAACCTTGTTAAAGACAATAATTTCCAGGCCCTACTTTAGAGATTCTGATTCAGTATATTTGAGGTGGGCCTAGGAATTTCCATTTTTAATTAGTTATCCTAAGTAATTTTCCTACCACACTTAAGAAACAAGGAATGCTCGCCCAAGGGTTTATGGGGTTGGGATCTTCAAGCACAGAAGTCAGCTTAAAACCCCTTGAGGAACAACGATTGAGCTAAAGGGTATGACTGAGAGGCTAATGAGAGAAGCTCCACTGTCACCCATGAGACTGAAACAGCAAGAGCTTCCGTGTACTCCCATCTGCCAGACAGTATAACACCTTCAACAGAAATACCACAGGGCAGTAAGAAGCAACAGCAATTGTAAATTAATCAGATAATCCAATTTTTCCCTCTCCCTACAGCTTGTAAACAAAACTGATCCCTTTGGACTAAGTCCATAGGGTTCTGTGCTGAGAAGGAAATATCAAAAGCACTGGACTTTATGTTAACGAGAGCATGACTGTATTTGTACCCCATGCTGATCATGATAAAGAAAGTACACTAAGAAATATTTAGCAAATAAGTTTTGTTACTAAAATTAAACACAGGCTTTCCTGTACCATCCTTCTTTTTGGCTAAAAACATGGTACCAACTGCCCTGTTCTTATTCTGAAGATGCAAGCCATCCACTTTGCTCTTAAAGATTTACTTTACAAAACAGAAACAGAGCTGAGAGATAATTCTGGGGGCTAAAACCACATCAGACAAACAGACCTTTGAGTGTAGATTAACTGTCTCTAGATTTCAAGGGAATTCAAACAGCTGATTGTTATAGCTTAATTTAGAATTCTAGCCCGGCCAGGCGTGGCTCAGCGGTTGAGCTTCGACCTCGGATCCAGGCCATCGAGGTTCAATTCCCAGTCAGGGCACATGCCCGGGTTGCGGGCTCGATCCTCGGTTGGGGGTGTGCAGGAGGCGGCCGATCAATAACTCTCTCATCATTGATGTTTCTCTCTCTCTCTCTCCCCCTCTCCTTGCCTCTCTCTGAAATCAATAAAGATATATTTAAAAAAAAATTCTATTCACACCAAACACTCCAATTCCATGATATGAAGTCACAAACCTTCTGAAGTTTTAACCCAAACCTAGTTTCTAAATGGGTGGTTTCATGTGGACACCACACCATTGGGGGTGCAAAGGGAAACACAGCAAAGCAGTAAAAACTTTACCTCTGCAACTACTTCCCTCACTTTTTGACAAACAGGGCACCATAAAGGAGCTCCCAAGGGCAACTGCACTCTTTCCCCAAGTGACCTAGGATCTACTTCTCTAGGCTTTACCTTTTTTAGAAAGCAAGCCTATCTTACTAATTCATTTGTAATTCAGGCAAGCTGTGGCCTCTTGGATCTTCAAGTACTAGAATTACAAAGTCAGATGAAAGAGGCCTCAGGCTTCAAGCCACAGACTTCAGCTCAATATTCGAGTCAACTTGACCCTCCAGGCTGAAGACAAATGAGCCTCCCTCAAGTAAAATGGTCAGGAGGAAATGATATCACTGGAAATGTCAGACACGGGTTTTAAAAGTGGGCCATTTAAGGTTTGGCTGACACATAGGAAAACTCCCTTGATTAGTTCTGGCAGGCATCCTTCCCCTACAAAACAGCCAGAACTCAGTGAGGCAGAGAACAGAACAGTTCCCACCAGGGGTTACAGAGACAGGCCTCTCACTACTGAGCTCACCATCTGCCTTGTCAGAAACAGGCCAAACTCTTCTTTCTCTACTCTAAGATTTCATACTCCCCTTTCTCATACTCCTCAGAGCTAAACTGCCTGAAAGCAGAGATTATGTCTTCCCTGAGTTCTTCAAGACTGTGTCAGAGAACCATCACCACAACTTGTCAAACTATTGAGAAAAAAATATATATGTGAGGAAATAAGGATTATGGGGCTTAAAGCCATAGCCAGACTTATTTTAGAGGAATCATTTTCAAATAAAGCAGGTACTCAAAAGATAACAGTATTTTTTCAACTCACCTTAATACAGCCAACTATTGTAGTTGTAAGAGCAGAATTATACTGAGTGCAGAGCACTGTGGCATACATCAAGATAAACCTGAAACGAAGAAGGAATAGGTATCTGATGAGTAAGATCCAGTTGCTTACTTTACAATGATCATTACCCAAGAAAACAACCAGTGTTGGCCATTCTAGCATGTTCTAGTCATTGACTGAGCTTTCCCTACTTCACTGCTGCTTGTACCACCACTTCAGATTTTTTAAAATTTCATTAAAAAGAAACACACGTCCATTTACTGATCAGGTGTTTTTCCCAGCTACCTTCACCAAAACCTTGAAGCCATCATTCATAATCATAAGCACTCTGTTTAGATCATATTCCTACTAATTCACTTAATCCAGACAAAGCTCAGCGCTCACAGACCCTGGCTCAGATGCGCACCTGCCATCAGGACAACAAGACTTCTGGACCAGGATGAAACAAGAGAGATTCTTATGGATGGAAGAAACCCAAATTATAACTACTTTAAGAAGGGCTATAGGTTCACTTAACAACTAAGTGGCAGCAGGTGGAACTCCCAGCTTTATAATGAGGCTTCTGAACACAAAGGCCTCAGTACTAAGGCACCATGTCAAGTTTATTTTGAAGCTCACTATGTACCTAGCCTGTACCAGATTCAGTCACAAATATCAACTGAACTAACTAGTTGAGGAAAAATGTGTTAGGGAAACAAGGAGGTGAAGAGACACATTTGCAGGTACCCTCCAGCCTTCTACATACACTCTTCTAAGAGGAAGACACCCAGGTAGTGAGGAGTCAAACAGTCCCCCCAAATTCAAGGGTTGGCACTGCTACCTACTAACTGTGCAAACTCAACCTACCTGAGTTCTGAGCCTGCTTTCTCATAGGTAAAAGGACAACAATATCTCCCAAATGGTCAACGCAAAAATAAAATAATGCATGAACTATATGGTGAAAAATAATGTTGAAAATAACGGTGCTTACCACCTACTATGTTATTGGGTAAATGTTAGTTTTTCTCTATTCTTCTAAGCATGACTTTGGGATTAGTTTAGTTACCCTGAAGACACATTCCCAAGGGCTGTGAAACCACGTGAATCTGGAGGCTTACTTATCCTAAGCTGATACACTAAGAGACAAAACAGGATACTGAGGAAAGATGCAAAAGGAGCCGAGAACACATTTCTCTAGTAAAACTACCTGCTAACAAGGCAGCAGAGGCTTACCCCATTACACAAGAGAGGGTGAACTGCAGAAGAAAGAGGGTGTCGGCCCAGCCTTCAAAATCCATTGCCTGTAATATACAACAAAGCATTCGATTTTAGAGCAAAATCAGCTGTCCTATTAGTTAATCAAAATCCTGTGTGCTTGCTCCCACCACGTATACACACATTTCCCTGCGTCCCTCCAAGGATAGAGGCTGATGTTCAAGAATTTCATATGGAACTGAATCATTAAGCAGTTACAGAAGGTTTCTCCTTTCCAAAATGTAATGTGGGAGAGATTTTGTACTTCTCCCTGTTGGTACAAAGAAACTGGTCATTTGCTTGAAGGCACAAACCACATGAGGCAAATCTCAGTTCTCCCAGATGGCTATTATCAAAGGCCTTCTCAAACATTAAAACATACTCCCTCCATAACATATGAAAGCTCAAGTACAGCCTTAGTTACACAAATTCAGCGGAGGTCTGTCCAGGGAGAATTACTATTTTAAAACAGTTGATTGTAAAAGCAAGGATTTTTGTTGTTTTGTTTTTAAGCCAAAAGCAACAGAATGGAGAGACATAAATGGGAACATTGATCATCTCATCTCTCATCCAAGACAGAGGGTTTCTCTCTCAAGTACGTAATTTCTCTTGCAATATGAATCTGATAAGCAAATTTGAGAAACATTTCATCTTTCACTTCTCTGCCAGCCAGTCCAGCTTCTACTCTAACCACATGCACATAATCTCACAGCTCCAGGGCTCCTGCAATACCGGGCTCCTTGTGGTTTATAAAACATGACATGCAGTTTTACACTCACGTGCCCTTGCCTGGAAGGCCCTTCCCCTCAGCACTTACCTAGCTTCTGTTCACCTATCACACTAAGGTCAAGTACCTCCTTTGTGGACTTTCCCTACCCAAGAACACCTTTCTTTGTGCCTCAGCAGATATACTTCTCTACAGGGCTTTTATGTCTCTGAACTGTGTCTTTCTACACCAACTCCACAGACTGTGAGCTGCCCGGAGAGAGGACCCATATCACATTTATCTAATCATATTCCTAACACAGCACTTGACAGTAAACATTCAGTGTGTTTACGGTTCTTTCTTTGTTGAGGCATAATATTTAAAAAATAAAATATACCAATTATAAGTGCATAAGTCTTGATAAATGTATATAGTCATGTAACCACTATTACAATCATGATAAAGAAATTTTAGCCTCAAACAATAAAACTCCTAAAATATAGAGGGGAAAGGTCCATCACACTGGTTTTAATAATAATTTTTTGGATATGATACCAAGAGCACAAACAACAAAAGCAAAAAGTAAATAAGAAGAAACATATCAAACTAAACAGCTGCTGCACAGTAAAGAAACCATCAACAGAATGAGAAGGCAACCTACTGAATGGGAAAAAATATCTGCAAACCACATATCTGATAAGGGGTTAATATCCAAAATCTGTAAGAAACTCATATAACTCAACAGCAAAAAAAATAACCCAATTAAAAAACAGACAGAGGAACTACATAGGCATTTTCCCAAAGACATATATATAAATGGACAACAGATAGATGAAAAGGTGCTCAACATCATTAATCATCAGGGAAATGCAAATCAAAAGCACACTGTGCTATCACTTCACACCTGTTAGAATGGTCATTATCAAAAAGACAAGAGATAACAAGTATAGCAAGGGTGGAGAAAAGGGAACGCTTGTATGTTGTTGGTAGGAATGTAAATTGGTACAACCTCAATGGAAAACAGTACAGAGGTTCCTCAAAGAACCAAAACGAGGACTACCTCATGATCCAGCAATTCCACTTCTGGGTATTTATCCAAAGGAAATGAAATCAGGATCTTGAAGAGATACCAGCACTGCCATATTCACTGCAGCTTATTCACAGTAGTCAAGATATGATAACAACCTAAGTGTCCAACTGCCAGTGAATGGATAAAGAAGTTATGCACATGCACTCACATACACACTCTCTCTCTCTCTCTCACTGGAATATTATCTGACCATGACACTTTAAATGTGCACAAAATTTACATACAGAAGAGATTATTATTGACTTAAACTTCCACCACTATTATCTCTCAGTGATAAATTTGCAAGCGAATTTTTCTCCCCCCTAAGACAGAAGTTCACAGTGAACATGTACATTGTTAATCAGGAAAAAAAAACCCCAAAAACTTTTAAAACAAAACAAAACTTCTGCCTCTAGAGAAGACTAAAGAAAATAACCTGCTTATTCATTCTGTGCGACACAGAACTAGATGGGCTCTCTGCCACAAGGCCTGCAATCTTCAATATTGGCTGAGTGGTGGCTGTGAGTGCAGATTGAATATACAAAGATGCTTTCTTAGGCTTTTCTTCTGTTTTGGATGAAGGAAATACACACCACAGGCATGAAAAGAATGTGGCATAACCAATGGACAAATGGGTTATATGGACTTCCTAAAACTAGGCATTTGTTTGAATGAGACTTTTATTTAAATAAAAATATTTTGAAAAAGGTATAATTTTAAAAAGTGTTCTTTAGTTGCTTCAGTTAAAGAAATTGAGAAAGCAAGTAAGATGGGGCATCAAACACTACATAATCAATAACACAATCAATGAAATCTAGTCCAGGGATATAATCAGATTTGTCTTATGTACCAACTCTAATCAACTGATTTTGGCTGTCTGGACCACTGTCTTGGTGAACAGTCTCAGGCTATGTCTAGGTTTAGCAAAAAGTGCTATGACTACATGGCAGTATCTGCAAGGAGCACAAGATAACAGCACCAATTCACCACCCCTAATCTAGTGAAAAGCATGAAATAATTTCAATGTGCACTTCAGTCTAAGATACAACCATTCTTACTCCCAGGAATATTTGCTAAGAAAAGAGTCGCCAATTTACTTGAGATGTGAAATAAATTCCAAATCATGACTGGGACATTTTCTTAAGTGTTTTGGTATCTCCCTTAGTATAAAGTCTAAAAATAAACAAACCACTTAGTCTTTGGACTTCATATTAAAGAAGAAGGTTGATGAGTGATATAATTCTATTTTGAAAATTCTTTTCCCCAAAAAACTATGTAAAAAACCCCTGAAACCTTATCCTAGAAAGTAAACTGCTAGGAACCTAGCTAAAATAGAAGAGAATGTCAGTGGTGCAAATGATCTGAATGGGTTTCCTGCCTACCTTGGGAAAGTGGTCCTAGGGTACACCCTACCCTATTTTCTGCACTATTGTAACCATGTGCCACAAGTTTTCCTGCTCTCCCTTGTGCTCCTAGCTCAGACAAGGAATCGGAACCCAGGTATCTTCACTACCTCTGCTCTGCTTGCTAGGCTCTGCCACCTATGGAAAACCTATGTATCATGGCAAAACTACATACTCCAGCTTACCAAGTCACTTTTATTTGAAAAAGAAATATTCTCAAAGGTAGAATGGGTAAAAACATTACTTTGTCAATCAAACAATACACAAAGAGAAAGAGCTCATCATTCATAACTAAACAATAACTGATCCAACCTTCCTGTTTTATCTATGGAATACCGAGGTCCCGGAAGGAGAAGGGAACTGTCTCCATGTGCAAAGAATAATTCAGGGTTTGCGAATCAGTCTTTGTGGTCCACAGAGTGGCCCAGAAAAGATAAACAACTCTGGAGAGGCCAAGCCAACAGCCTAAAAATGCTTCTTATTTAGTTGGCAATGCTTATTAAGAGACACCTCCAGGTAGATGATTTATGCAGCAAGTTTTCTTGTAAAACTCATCTGAGCCATTTAATATAACCAGTGATATAATGAAGACATTATACAATGTACCAGTGCCTACAGTACTGGCCTTGTGAGATCTACAGCAAGGGCTCTGTTCTCCCATCCCTACATGAGAACACCTAGCAGGGTGTGCTGTCAGAAGGCCAGCTCCAATTCCTGGGACTCTGAATCACTGGCTTTGTGCTGCAGACATTCCCTTCTGGAGGCAGCAACTCACAAGTTTAAACACAGTCTGTCCTGACCCTTTAGAAAGTCATTACCATAAAAATGACTTTAGAAAGTCATTAGTCGACTGATGCTGTCTCTGCCTTTATCTAGTTAACTAGATATCTTTTATTAATAGTAAGCTGGCTTTTGCATGATACACAGTTTTGTTTTGTTGCTTTTTTAAAAAAAGAATCTTTTAAAGTTAGAAAACATATGTTTTAAAAATCTAAATGCTGAAATAGTATTGGTTCCTTGATTTCTGGTAAATCCAGAGCTTTGAAAATTTTGAATAAAATTTTTTTTAATCACATACACACACCGGTTTGGCTTCTCAGAATGCTTTGTGAGTGACTTGTATTATGTACTCACTGGGGTGGGTGAGTTGTTCAGTTGGATCTTTCAGTTTTTATGGTAAATTTTCTTCTTCCTTGCCCTCCAATTCTTGCTTAAAGGGCTGTCAGTCCCATCAACTGGTCTGTACAACTCCTGCCTCCTTGGGAGCTGACCTTTCAGCGCCCTCTCACTGGATTCCTGTCCTAACAGAGGAAGTTTTCCATCTTCTGCCTACTAAAGTTAACAGTGGGATTTGAAGAAAAATAATTTGTATCCGATTCTGTCTCAATTTACATTCTAGGTAGCGAGTCTGCAACTCTGAATGAGAGTAAGTTAACTTGTCCTATCTCCCCCAGTCATTTTAAAATTTAGAATTCGTCACTGGATAGTCATTTATTTTTTAAAAACACTTTATCCTTTTTTATTGTTACTTTTATAAAATATAATTTAAAATACAGTCACATGGTTCTACAATCAAAAAAATATAAAAAGATAAATAATAATGTCTCCCTCCCATTCCTGTTACCTTTGTAGGGGTTCAGAATGAGTCACCCAAAGATGTGCCTCTGTGGTATTTTACACTAAAGGCAACTGACATACTGCAGGCTCCAGAGAAACTTTTCATGCCCTCTCTCAGAAGGATTTAAATTAAGGGTCTTCCCCATAATAAGAGTTATCAGATACCTTTCTGACCTATCTATATGGCAGGGCAAACTACTAATGACTAAACATGTTCTTACCATCATCTCCCAATAACCTTCCTCTGAAGCCCCAAAGCACCTTTCCTCATCCTTGGATTAGAATGTCATATATACCTCATTTTAACTTTCTGTCCCTGAACCTCACATGTATGTAGTGTCCCCATATGTATATATGTAATTAAACTTGGTTATTTTATCTTGTTAATTTGTCTCATATAGATTTAACTATTAGACCAGCAAAAAGAATCTTGCAGAGCAGAGCAAAGTTTCATGCTCCCCCACACCCACCTTGTGTTCTCTCTCTTTCTCTCTCTCTCTCTCTCTCTCTCTCTCTCTCTCTCTCTCTCTCACACACACACACACACACACACACACACACACACACACACACACAGGAAAACTAATACTTTATTAGTGTCATGTATATGCTTTCAGTTTCTTTACTTAGTGAATAAAATGTATGTGTATATATATTCTTATTGTCCCCTTTTTATTTTGCTCAAAAGGCAGCATATCACACACCCTGTTTTACACTGTGCTTTTCATTGAACAATTTATCTTGGAGATTTTTTTATTCAATACTTAACAGATCTGGGTCAGGAAAGCCAGGAGCCCAACAGGTGAGAATAGTTTATCAGCACTGGTTACCAGGAATCAGAAAGCAGCTGGGCTCATGCCAGCTGTCAGAACAGCAGCCTCAATTTCACACTGGCACGCCTTTTACTTCCCAGAAACTCTGTCTCAGCCCTGGAAAGGGCCCTATCTAGAGAACCAACCAACTTGGTTGATCCAACCTACTCAGTTTACACATGACAAAGCAGGTCAGGAGAGCAGAGGGTCTTGCCCAAAGTCAGACCACGGTCAGGGACAGACTTAAGAGATTGCTGGTCTACTGACTTCTGGCCCCAAATTCTCTCCCCTGTACCACTTACTTTTAGGGATGTGTCACTATCTGCAGAGTCAATTTCAAATTTCTGTATTTAACACTGGTGCCAACTTAGAAGGAAGCACGATGTGGTGTGGTTGTAAGAGCGAAAGCACTAGTCATAGAGTCACGAAATCTGGGTTATAGTCCTGAGCCATCTTTGGGTCCCAGTTTCCTCATCTGTGAAATAAGAGACCTGAACCAGATGCTCTCTAAAGTCTCTTCTGAAGTCTCCAAAGTCTCTGATTTTCTCCTTCTAACAATACTGAAGAGTCTGGTTCTTGCAAGCTATGCCTGTGCTTGTGCTATTAGTTACACCTGGAATATACCTTCTATTTCTCTCCCTCCACATCTTTCAAGGCCCACCTTGACTTTTCCTGGGATTTACTTACTCAGAAACTGTTCCTTGTGAACAAGCTAAACACTCCTATCTCAGCACTTACAACCTGCTCTTCCCTTGACCTAGATTACTCCTTCCGCAGAGCCACAGCAATTGGCCTCTCAGTCCTACTGAACGCCTCCTCAAAAAAAACTTACAGATGCTTTTCCTAAACATCGTATCCAAAATGGGACTTCTCCAATCACTCTTCTCGTTTTACTTCTCTTCATAGCTCTTAGTGTACAATTATGTTTAGTCTATCTCACCCCACTGGAATGCAAGTTCCTTTAAAACAGCAACATGTCTTTTTTTTTTTTTTTTAACTTAGAACAGCACCTGACACATAATAAGCGCTCAATAAATATTCAGTGAATGAAAGAAATATGATTATTTGTAAACAATTAAGTAACAACAAGGCCAAGCTGCAGAGACTCCACTTCTAATACTACCTGAGGTGTTTCTCATGTTCAGCAGCTTGTTCTGTAAGAAAGCCCTGCTTGAGAGTCCCAAACTGGGGAAAACTATAAGTCAGGGAGGGAGCACAGATGTAGTCATGCAAATAGCAAAGGATTCATTTGGAGTCAGACAGACAGGCTCTACTTCTAAGCTCTGCCACTGTGCAACCTTAAGCATGTCCTTAACCTCTATAAATCAGGAAACAACCTACCTCACAGGTATACAATGAGGATCAGGGAAAATAATGTCTGCGGGAGGACCTTGTCCGGTACAAAGCATCATACCCTATAAATTATTACTAAAGGCCAGGAGTAGGCCCAATTTGTTAACATGGGAACAGCTTTATTTAAGAGAAACCGCCACATGAAAAAGTACCCATTCTTTAAAAAAGACATGCACACGCCCGGCTGGGCATGGCTCAGCGGTTGAGCGTCAACCTAGGATCCAGGCGATCGGGGTTTGATTCCCGGTCAGGGCACATGCCCGGGTTGCAGGCCCGATCAATGACTCTCTCATCATTGATGTTTCTATCTCTCTCTCCCTCTCCTTTCCTCTCTCTGAAATCAATAAAGATATATATATTTTAAAAAGACATGCACATGCATGAATGTCTGTCTACTTAGAGGTATACATACTTTGGACATAAGACACAGGTCTAAAAGACACATACTGAAAACGAACCTGACTTACTAGAAAACTCTTACCTGAAATCCTGCCATATATCTCACTCTGTAATGTGAACCCTTCTTGCCAGACTTCAGATAAACTGCCCATTGACTGCTATGAGACTGAATTTTCCAGTGGAAGAAGTCAACCGCAACCTCTTGTAGAATACTATAAGCCTCTTGGACACATTACGCTGCCTATGGCTTCCACCCATTGTTTCTGTGCTGGTTAATAAAAGCAAACCGCTCAACCACCTCTGTAAGTTATTTCTCAACAGCAAACCCCAGAATAGGTTAGCATTACTTGTTGCATTTGGTAGATAAGAAAACCAAGCCCTATCTCCTTTAAAAAGCCAATCTTGATATGAAACCCATACAAATTTCTTCCTAACCTGAATACTTATAGTACTAACTGATGGGCATGCACTTTGGTGCTAGACCTTACACCATCTCGGTAGCATTACAAATGTCTTGTGTGGCAAGAACTGTTATATTTCTCATATAGTCTCAAGAGAACTTAGCACAGGGCTTTCTTAGCACAAGAAAGATGCTCAGAAATACTAATCTGAATTGAACTTAAAGGAAATTATAGTGACTTATCTCAGGAATTTAGGAATAGAACTAAACTTAGAATTCTTACTTCTTAAGTTTCAAATTTAATTCACAACCTACAAAACAACACTGATTACTCATATCACTCATATTTTAATTCTGAGCATAGGCAAAGCTCCCTGAGGCACCCCATTCCCAACAAGGAGACAGACTTGATCTTCCATTTTATAACCTACAATGCACCCAAAACATTTCTTCTACAAAACCTGTAATAGTTTATTGCTCTGATGGTGGCAGGTCTGCTCCACAAGGTGACTGTATGGTCCTCAAAGGCAAGAATACAACCTAACGCATCTTCTTTTTTCTATCACCTGTGCCTAACACTGTGAGACACACAATAGCACTTAACTATTTGAGAATGTTAGAGTGAGAGCAGATTAAGGAGAGAGTATTAAGAAAAAGATCACGAGATCATAAGACTGTCACCTAGTGTGTCCATCTATACCCCAATAAAAGTGTTATAAGAACCACATTATTCTAATAGGTGAGAGTGAATAAACATGTGAGAATCAAAATACTGGTGGGGTTTGATTACAAGGCAACAATTTCAGCTTCCATAACTAGTTTATTATCCCAACTTGAAAGTATTTAGATGAACCATTATTCTTCCAAAATAAACTTTTCTTGATCTTTGCCTGGCATTTTCATTGGGGAAAAAAGATTACTCAAATTTCACTCCTCTGCTTAAAAAAAAGAAAATAAGAATAAGAGGAAAACTAAATCTCATCCTAATACAGGTGGCAGAATAATTTTTCCACAATGAGTAGACATTCTTAATTATATTGCAGCACTCCAAATAAAATGTATGTTACTGAACTATGAAATATGCATGAATTATGCATATAACATCTAGTTAAATGATAATCACTCTGGAATGAAGAAATTTCTCCTTTGGTTCAGTTTTTTCAAGCAGCTACTAGTCAGTTTCAAGTCAATGAAAATTCCATCTTTGCCAAGTGTGTAGAATAACATACCTACATTAATCCTTCCAACTTTTGCATGTACAGATTGGCCTCAAGATTTGGAATCATCTGTGTTGCCAAGAAGGGCCTGGTTATTTTGTATTACATTCTTGCTCCAAAGCTAGAGTGAGGGTTGCTTCTGCCAGAGTCTGCTAGAGGAAGGCAGAACACTGGAAAGACCATGACCTTTGGGGTCAAGCTTGGGTTTAAATCCTGATTCTACAACCCACAGACAGTGTGACATTGGGCTAGTTGCTTAATCTCTCTGAATCTTTATTTCCATCTGGGCAAAAGAGAGATAATTCAAACTTTCTAGAGCTGTATGGGGACTACAATATAACACATACATAAAGTGACTAGTCCATAATAGGGACTCAATAAATGTTAGTTTCTCTTCCCACGTTTTTTGCAGCCACAAAATACCTACTTAACACTGTTCATTAGTCAAAGCAATAGCTCTGTTTTCTACTTTGGTGTCATTTGTAGGCCTGCTGGCAGCCAGGTCACACAGTTCATTAAGACCATCACACATGTTGAAGATGATCTGTGCCAGTTTTTTTTTAAAGAAAGTTCTTGATGAAAAAAACAAAAAACAGCTTTATAAACAGTCTTTGCCTACCTTTGATTCAACAGCAATTTTTAACAGTCTAACTACTTTCAAAAACCTTTTCTTTATTTTGCTCCCACTGATTTGTGGGAATTGTCACTGTTATTAGAGTAAATAACCAACACATTTATTCTGAAAAACTACTAGCCAGAGGAATCATTAGAAGGATTGTTGGTACAGAAATCCTTGGCAGAATTCTAGGTTTCCATTTATGTAGTCTGCAAAATTTTGTGAAATCTAACAAAATGGTATTAATTTTTTGCCTATGAATATGAGCTTGTTTTAGAGAAAAAATTTTGTCTGGATTTATTTTGTTACTCTATTTTGGGTTTATTTAGTTAAACATTTGCAAAAAGTGAGTAAACTATTATATTATTTGCTATTTATATGGTTGTCACCACACAGTGCTAAATATCTCCTGAGGGGAAAAACCAGTTTGGGATTTAAGCCAGGATGACAAATTTTACACCAAAACAGAGAGCTTCTAGAGATGCCTAGAATTTTAAATCTGAAGAATTATACTATTTCAAGATTTTTTTTGTTTTTCAAGGGTAGTTTGCTACTATTCCTATTTTGTAGTTTAGTAGAAATGTAAAAATTTCCTTCATCTATCCTTCTGGCTCTATAAGAAAAGGACACTAGTAGGCATGTACTATTTTTATGTTGGCAACCGGAGCTGTTTTGAGCCATTTTAGTACTATCCAATTCTTATGCCAAGAAAAAAGGTTAGCATGACATTAGCAAGCTAAAAAGTACATTCTCAGTCTTTGGTCCCTTAATAAGCATATTACTTAACAACTCCACCATTTATCTTTTGTCTATACATAACAATACAATTAAAAAATATACACCATTAAACCATAGTTAGAAAGCCTACCTTTTGTGCATCTCCTGTAAAATACGAAATGGCCAGGGTGGGCAGAATCATGAACAGTGCATTGTAATAGAGCAGACCATATTTTCCCAGCTCCTAGGACAGTAAACAATTAGGTGTTTCATTTGGTTCTAGCAGATAAATATACAAAACCCGACATAAAGTACTACCCTCATTATACACGCACCTACACACACACCTCCTGCACAATATACAAAGCAAATTAGGCAAGTCAGAAGTTCTCAAACATTAAGAAAGAGCCTAAGCTTTCTAAAGAAAAATAAAAAATACATGTTTTAAAATTAATTTAAGGTAAATTCCTTGAGTGTTTAAAATCAGAGAAATAAAAATGACATCAACTATTGCCTCAAAACAGTAAATATGGAAGAGATTATTTTGAACAAATGTACACATCTCAATAGAAATTCTTCCTTGAAGCCCTTCCCTTTCCAGAACTGAATAAAAAATCATTAAGTTAGTCTTGGACTTTTCAGAACCATAACAGAGTGCCATTTAAAAGAGATGGATGGCTCTGGCCAGTGTAGCTCAGTTGGTTGGGCATTATCCTGGGCACCGAAAAGGGCACATACCCGGATTGCGGGCTTCATCCCCAGTAGGGTACCTGCAGGAGGCAGCCAATTGATGTTTCTCTCTCACATTGATGTTTCTCTCTCTCTTCCTCTCCCTTCCTCTCTCTCTAAAAAAATCAATAAAAAAATATTTTAAAAAAATTTTAAGAGAGAGAGATGGATGGACAGACTCACACATGTACCAACACAGGCACCTATAACTTCCCAGTGAAGTATTTCTGTAAATGCATAGGTGAAGTACATTAAAAATGAAGATTACTATATCTACAATTCCCTAAACATAGTATGACTAGTTGTACCTCAGCTACTAGGGAGCAATGAGGACCACGCACATCTTCAAACACAGGGAGCCTATGAGAACTCTGGGTCTACCTCTGACTCACACACTTCTGGGGCATTTCATTGGGATGCAGTCACCTTAAAAAGTAGGCCAGAGTTTGGCAGGTCAGGGGGCTGAAGAAGTAGTAAGGACAAGGACATGATATTTGCCTAACTTCTGTGATTAAAAGATCACTGAATTATTAAAAAAAGTCAAACTAACTTCTCAAAAGAAGCTTTGAAAACAAATATCCAATAACAGAAAACTAGTTAGACTATGATGCAACCATACAAAGAAACATTATACAGCCATTAAAAATGTTTAATACTGAGAGGTGTTCATGAAACAGTAGTAGGTGAAAACGTGTTAGAAAACATTATACAGCATCGCTCTTTAAAAATTTTACACATAGTTAAGTGTGTACATAAGTGTGTGCACACACACACTAAAGGATATCCACCAAAACAGTGCTTCTCACTTGATGGTAGAATTAAGGAAGATTTCTATTTTCTTCCTCTTGTTTATCTATGCTTTCTACTACTTTTATTATAAATATGTATTACTTGTGTGATTTCTTTAAAGTTAAAAATGTTTTAAATTCAATAGCTGCATTCATGTCTAAAATGCAGCCCTAAGTTTTCATGCCACATTACTCATGATTATAAGCAGTCCTGGGATTATACATAATAAAAACTCCCGATCAAAAGCTTCTCAGTGGGGCCATACTGCCTCTCGGATAAACCAAAAAACTGATTGCTTATGGCGACCACAAGCATCAGTGAAAAGGAATGTCTCACTTCTAAGGCAACAAGGAAAAAGCCATAGGACAAAACCACCTTAAACAGGACTCCAGTCAGCCAGAGACATAAGTGTTATCCATCTCTTAAAGAGGATGCCTACACACCACACAAACACACACACATACACACACACCCATCCAGATAACTGACAAATGCCAAACTGTTCTGTTTTTCTTTTCACATTTTAACTGTTTTGAATATCTTTTCTCCTGCTTTTTAAAGAAAGTACATAGACTAAAATTTAACTTAGGGCATCATTATAAACATGCAGTACTATATTGTGTGGGATTTTTTTTAACTGATCTTAGAAAGAGAAGGGAGGCAGGGAGGGAGGGAGAAACATGTGAGAGAGAAACATCGATTGGCTGCCTCTTACACAGGCCCCTAACAGGGATGGAACCCGCAATCTGGGTTATGTGCCCTGACCAGAAATCGAACCCACCACCTTTATGTGTATAGGACAACACTCTAACCAACTGAGCCACACTGGCCAGGGCTGTATTTTGTTCTTACGTGGTGTTGCACTTAAAGCTGTTTAATAGCCCCTGAATCATTTCTGAGTACTCCATCTGATTTTTATAGTTTTCTTGTTTGTTTCTCTTATTGTTAGCTGACCTTTTATACTGCTGGTAAGCCTCTCTCTGCATCTAAAAAGAATCCATCTTCTAGTTTGTTGCTCCTAATCCATGCACTATGAAAAGCAGATCAATAATGCTTAAAAGGTCTCATACAAATAAGTCACAAGTCATTTCTATGAAAGGAACTAAAGGGCTCTCCTGGGAATGAAATACTCAGAAATCCTCTTTGCTTTTTTCTATGTTCCAGGATATACTCTAGACTGTGCTGTACAATATGATAGCCACTAGCCATATGCAGCTATTTCAATTTAATTACAATTACATTAAACTACTAATTCAGTTCCTCAGTAGTACAGTCACTTATCAAGTGCTCAACAGTCACATGTGGCTAGTGGCAACCATTAATGGACAGTAGAAATACAGAAGATTTCCATCGTCACAGAAAAACCCTACTATGACAATACTGAGAGAGATGAGGCTGCTGGAAAAATGAAATTTTATTATTCATACCTATTTTCCAAAGCAGCAAATGAGCTGGAGGGGGGAAAAATGGGATAAAAACTAAATCTCTAACTGGTCTCTTTCCTTTTGCTATTTCAAAAAGATAAATTTTTTAATAGTGGCTTCCATTAAAATGCAATCATCATACAGAATTGTCAAGACAAGTACATGGAAAACAAGACATAAAAGTTATGTTTAAAGAAAATTTGTTAGAAACAGATCTACACTGTCCCTAGTTCTTCAAGGATATTAAAAAATAAATATTCTCTGAAAACGAGAGGTATTGGGATGGTCATGCACCTTAGGGTTCTTTCTGGAGAAGGCAAAGCCCCTTGCCAAGATGATACTAACTCAATATTAATACTACTATAGAGTAGATAGGTCATTGATATTTATTATCTGAACTCCAAAAAAGGACCAGAAGTAGTTTCAGAAATACTGCACAAACTAAACAGATAAGGTCATCTGACTGAAAACACGGGTAGGAGAATATGATAAAGCCATGGTCAGTTACAATGAGATAAAATACACCAGCTATTCAGGAAAAACTATGGTGACATCTATGATAAATATCTCATGTGGGTCCCCATATAGGATACATTATGATAAAAAGGACAACTCCTTCAATAACAACCCTATGATATGTAAAGCTCAGTTCCATATAGCCTCTTCTTATAATAATGTAATCTTACACCATAATGTAATAAAGCAATGTGGCTCAAATACTCAGCTTTCTGATGATCTGACTTGATCTAAAAATAAAATTTAGTGTGTCTATACACAAAGTATATAGTAGACAAACTAACAACAAATGTCTTTAAAGCCTTTGTGTGCATGCTGCAAGTTGAGAGAGAAGAGCTGGGTATACAAAGTTCATGTGTATGAGATCTAGGCCAGGGAACTCGGTGTTGCCCCTCAGAAAGAGCGTAATGCTCCCTAAGGTTTCCCATTATCTGAAGGACAAATACACAAAGTCCATTATTTTTCTGCAGCCCCTTCCAACACTCACTTCTCTTCAAATCTGCTCAAGGTCTTTCAGATATTTCTTTCTTGTCCAGTTCCCTCACCAAGGCCTCTAAAATACAGCCATGAATATTTATAAACTACTCTCAGAGATCCTGTTTCTTTACCATCCCTCCTCAATATTCTTCTTTATTCCCCGCTTCTTCCCTGACAAACTGACATTATCATTCCCAAGACTGGTAAACATCTCTTAAAGAAACTTTAGATTGCTACCTACCTTTGAATCTAATTTTTGTTTTACATATGCGCCATTTGCTGCTGTCAGGGCATCATTTATCAAAATAAAAACATATCCTTCCAGATCAAAAGCCAAGTCAGAGCTGCAAAACATAAGCAACACTTTAACACCAACTTACATTTAAAGAACATGCATTTAATTTTAAGTAGATCTGAATAGAGTATTTGCAACAACATATTCTTATCTAGGTAAATGAAGATTAGGCATTTTATCAACTACTAGTATTTCTTGATTTCTAGCTACAAACTGAAATTTTTATATTAAGTAGAGTCTTCAGAAATGCAAAATACTAACACTTAAAATCATTAGCAATAAACAATCATGTCAGTTAAATAGCACACTGCTCTGAAGTCAAAGTCAGACCACAAGCAGCAACCAAATTCACTATCACATCTGAAGCAGGCAGAAGGCATCAGAGTTCAATTTCACAGGTAAGGAAACCAAAAGGATGAGTTGTTAATACATCATTTTCCAAAGGTTCATGTAAAAAGTAGGACTCTCTTGCACAGGTGGTTGGGCCACTACGTGGAATTTCTGAAGTGTGGATCATGGTTAGTTCTGAGATCAAGCTACAACAGTGTCCAAAAGCACACAGTTAAGAACTCAAATACTGTGATAATTGCGTAACGCTCCTATGTGGTATAACTTAGTGGCATTAGGGGAACTAAAGTTTTCTAGTATTTAGTAGAGATAAGAATGTATTAAATTCAACAGAATAAATGAAAATCTGAGAAAAGTATGCCTTCAGCCCTAGCCAGTTTTGCTCAGTGGTTAGAGCGTCAGCCTGCAGACTGAAGGGTTCTGGGTTCAATTCTGACCAAGGGCATGAACCTTGGATGCAGGCTCGATTCCCCCACCCTGGTGATGCAGAAGGCAACCAGTCAATGTGTCTCTCTCACATTGATGTTTCTCCCTTTCTCTCTCCCCCCCCACCTTCCACTCTCTCTGAAAAGCAATGGAGAAAATATCCTTGGGTGAGGATAAAAAAAAAAAAAGAAGAAAAGAAATGTATGCCTTCACATTTTAGCACCCTATCTAAATAATGGTCCCACATTCTGTGATTTTGCAAAGATACTACATATTTGTACCTGAACTACTACATGGAACAAGACTTCTGAGGAGCTCTACGCCACTGCAATTTTAGGCAGAACAAGCCTAATGCACACACCCTCTTTCAAGCAGCCTGACAACCCTAATTTCAGACTCCCTTCCTTCCTCCCAATCTCTTTCCCAAGTAAAATCTTCTAATTAGACAAGTCTGGTCCAGATAGCAATCCTCCTCAGAAACCTTGCAGGCCAGATGTTAGCTCTGAGAAACCCCTATCGTTTGGCTCAATTTTGGATCCCACCAGCTAGCTTCAAGGAAATGCTTCAAAAAGAAAGGTAGGATGCTCATATAGAATTTTTCTCCAAGGCAATAATATCTAGAAGGAAAAGCAGTTAACTATATAATGAAATTCCAGTAACCAACTATTCCATTCCCCCCTTTTTTAACAATGAAATTTCACTTGGAGATTTAGGGTGGAATAGAATTTGACTTATATTCTCACCCCCTCCCTGTCTATACCACAGGGATATGATGAAGGTAAATGAGCCAATCCAAGAGGACCAGTGTAACTCCCAAATGAAAAATAGCAATCAGACAGAATTTGTGGCATTAGTATCCCATATATGCAGGTCCTAGGCTAAGTAAAATGTTATAAAAGGCTTCTAGCCATCATCTTAATTTTCTGAGTCTTTGGATATACATTTTCTCCACCCATTTGAAAACTAAAACTTAAGAACAATGGAGAAAGTTTTAATAATTTAATAGACTATCCAAGTTATGGCATTTGTGATATATCTTAAGTGAAGCCAAATAAAGCAATTCTATTATTTATTATTCCACAAGGCAAATAATTCATTATCATTTGCCATTTCTGAGACACTATTTTCTTTAGCAGCATAAAAAGTAAAAATACGCCACATGGTTTATAAAAGCACATAGGCTCTGAAGACAGGCAGAAAGATTCAAATTCCAGCTAGCTCTGCTATTTACTAGCTGTATGACTTTGAACAAGTTACTGAATTTTAGTTTCCTCAACTACAAAATAGAAAAATTATATCCACACCTTCCAGAGTTGTGAATATATAACATGTAAAAAATGTCAAACAAATTGCGTGGCATGTGGTATGTGGTCAATCAGTAGAAGACAGTATAATAAATGCTAAATTACATGAATTTAACTTTTAGGACTCCCAAGAATCTGATTTTGCCAGCCTTGATTTTAACAAACCCCAAAAGATTTAACTTTTAAAGCATCTTTTGGATGCTTTTCAAAGATATGATTCTTATTTGCCTATAAAAATTATCTTTATTGGTAAATCATCATTAATAATTATTGATAATTTCTAATGTGCTCATAAGCTTATATAGGTCCATGTCTTACCTGGCAGCTACAAAGGCTCCAATAATCATTGCAAATACAGTCATCTTAATACTCCAAGAAAAAGTCTTCCTATTAAAAAAAAATTAAATATATACATGTGGCTTTATTCACAAAGATATTTCATAACATGGGCAAAAAAAAAAAAAAGACACCTTTGAAAAAAGCTATAAAGTCATATTTTAAATGTTTCTAAGGAATTGGATATTTAAAAGACCCCTCTTATTAAGCAAAATCTTATATACATAAGTATACTCTTTTTTTCCTTATTCTTATCATTTGTTATTATTGAGCCTGAATTTCAGCAAATAGGAATTTCTTTAAGTAGAAAAAGGTCACACACATTTGTAGTAAAAGTAGCCAAGACAAGAACACTATTTAAAACCTATACTGCCCTGGCTGGGTGGCTCAGTTGGTTGGAACATTATCTTGTACATCAAAAGGTTGTGGGTTTGATTACCAGTCAGTGCACAAACAGAGGTTGCAGGTTCCATCCCTGATCAGGGCAGGTAAGGGAGACAACCGATTGATGTTTCTCTCTCCCCCTTCCTCTCTAAAAATCAACAAAAACATATCCTTGAGTAAGGATTAAAAACAAAACAAAAATAATATATTGTTTCTGACCTGGCTTCACCCAATGACAGCAGTTGGTATAGGAATTCTTGAAAGTATATCTCATGTTCAGACAAGTTTCTAACTCCAATTCATAACCTTCCCAACTACTACTCCCATAAACTATCAATTCCTATAACAAAGGGATAAAGTTGCTTAAACTTTCCAAAAGATAAAGTAGAAGCAATACAAATAATTTTAATATTTTTATTAAACAATTATTATCTGGCTACCTTTTTAAACTGGTTTGAGTTTATTAAAGACTAGATATATCAGAAATTTAGCTCACTTGAGTAAAACTCCTTCAGCAAACATTGTAAACAGTATGGAGAACCTTCTCAGAACTGTAAACATTGGCAAGCTGCAAAAAAAACCCAAAAAACATAATTAGGTAAAATAGTTTAACAATTTATTTTTTAACTGTTTTAAAAGATTTTCCAAATTATTATTTAAAAAATTCCATGCTGATTAGTCTGTGATTAAATTAAGCCCTTATTTCTCTCTAGAAAGAATTCTTATTTGAAAGCCTGAAAGGGCTGCTTTTACAAAACTACTAGAAGTGAGAAACACTGAAAATGGTAGAGATCATACATCTATTATCAAAGACTACTAACAGCCACATTTTTTACTTATTATGTATACATCTTGATAAGTAATCATGTTAGTCTTTAAGAGAAAAAGACCTCTTTCTCCTTTCTTTACTGACCTCCCTTCCCACTCCCAACCCTCCAAATAACATCTACAATAATCTTACTCCATGAGACATTCCTTAATTGTCCTTCTGTGGAAGTAATTTTGTCTTCCTCTAAATTCCCAGATAATTTCGCTTGCACTGATCAAACATATAGCCTCTTGTAATACAGTTATTTATGAATATATCTCATCTCACTAAAAAGTGCCTTATATTTAGCTGGCAGTCAAAGATAGGGTGTGAATGAATGGATGACAATGGATGAAAGAGAGCAAACTCTATTAAGCAGCCTTTGCAGAAGGTCTGCATTTCTTTCCAAGTGGGTAATGAGATGGAAAAGGATGCCCTGCCCATGATAAATATGACTTCCATGGAACACTCTCCAGAGATACCATTATGGTCATTCTGTCAAGTTTCTTGGGTCTAAAGAAAGAGGAAATGGAAAACACTTTGTCTCTGATCCTCAGAGATCTCCCCATTCTGTTTTACAATCATCCAGTAAGTATGACAGGGGTTTAGCTCACATGGAAGTGGTGAAGCTATGCGTTTCTGTTCAATGGTTTCCCTGTGTGTATAATTTTAACATTACATACACCCAACACACACTATACTCCTTAAGTGGAGAAACCAAGAATTGGGAGGTTAGAAGATAGTAAGATGGTGTTGCATAACATAGAGAGCTATCACTTCTTTCTAAAAGTGAATACACTGCCTCTACAGTTATATAGCAGTGAATAAAATATTAATCATACTTAAATCAGAGTTCCGTCTGATGTTATTTTAACATGCTAAAGTAAAAACTACAGAAGTTCTCATATCCACCCTCTGATTTTGCTTGCGGAATTGTCAAAAATATTATATTCATAAATTGTATTAAAAAATTTAAATTCCAAAAGCCAAGCATATATCCTTCACTACTATAGAGCTGGAAAAATAATGAACATCTCCTGTCACAGCATTTTATAACATTTTAAGACTTCTATCATCTCAAACTGAGGGATAAAAATCCAAAACAAACAAAATCTTCTCTCTTTAAACTTAAAGAGCTTAACCTAAAACCTTTAGTGTGATCTTCAATAATTAGTAACAGAAGCTTTCTGGTCCTTTCATTTATTTCAGAATCAATAACGATGTGTTAAATATTTGACATTCAAGTACAATTTTAAGAATATATTATATAACCTCACTAGTAAAATAAAGTTATCCATACTTCAGTTTCTTTGTGCTGAACAGTCCCGTGATTTGGTTCCCAAAATATAGTAGAGGTAGTGGAAACGTCTAGAAAATTTAAAAAGGGATAACAAAACTCAATAATAAAGATAGCCAAAACAGGGCCTTTCAAACAGAAACAGTTATGTTTATATGATTAAATTCTTTCCCTTTAAAACATAAGATTAGTTCTCATATACAATTCTGGCCCCCATATAGTGCCCAAAAAGCATTATTCCTCGATAAACAGCACTACTATGGCAGAAAGAGAGAGGAAAGCATGGGAGGGAGGGCACACAAACATGAATATGATCAAACATGTGGGACAAACACATCATTTGCTTTAAAATATGATAATGTGTTAGCCCACAACTCTAATGTCAGCAGAAAAAGGAAATGCATTTCATCTTCATGTGGCGCCAAGCAGATGCAGACAGAAGAATAAGAAAATAAACCCGAAGAAAAATGAATGAAGAATACACTGGCTAGATTAGATGAAGAACAAGCAAGATGGTTGTACTCCCAAAAAGTGTTCATTAATTAAAACAGAACCCGTGATTTCTAGGGGCTTTTTTTCCTTAATTTTAAAGAGATTGTGGAACTTTTAAAAAATACATATCACAACACTTCTTCTTTACCTTCATTATACCACTCTGGATTGGGGGACAGTTTTTAAATGTGCAAGGCACTGATTAAAAATATATATACATACGGTGACTTCTTTTCAGAAAATAAAGTCTCCTTTCTTTCTTTGTTTTTACCTTTCGAGGTACATTACTGTCAAGGTCAGGAAACTTGACTACTCTGAGGGCCTTTCCCACCCAGAGAACTGCCACTGTGGCCACCATCTGTAAACAGAGAACACAGATTCACTGTCCCACACATAAAGACACACACAGAAGCTCTCAGGGCATAACCACGTAATGCTGAAGATTCCAACTGACCTGGCCAAGTCCAACACATAGTGAGGAGGGAAATCTACAAAATGGTAGAGAGGGGGAAAAAAACACAGGGTCAGAAAAACCCAAATGTAGCTCTGTGAATTCCCTTTGCACCTAGGCAACCTTAAAATGCATTTTGATACCAAATACACTCATGTCAGCCCCTAACGCAAGTGAAAATGGGTGAGAAGAATCTCTGCGTGTTCGAGGCAACACCGCTGATTTTGTGCCCTGGGGCGGCCACTTGGCCGCACGTCGTCCGATGCTACAATTTCAGTCCGCTGCCTGCAACGGATTTTTTGAAGGAAACGAAGCCTGGGTCTCTTCAACGGTTTCACACCTTTCATGCAGAAATGCTTCTGCCTCAGGGTCCCCGGGACAGCATAGAGGCTTATTATAAATGGGCTTGAGGATGCGCACCCCAGAGGCTGTCAGCGAATTCGGGGAACCCTGAAGCCCCAGCCCCCGGCCCGGGCTTCGGGGAAGGGAGGGGATCCCTCGCTCTGCTCCCTCCCTGCCCTGCCCGGGGAACAACAGGTCACGAAGCAACTTCGCCCGGGCGCTCGGCGGGGAGGGCGCTGCGCGGCGGGCACCGCAGGCGGGCGCGCTCTGAACGCGGCCCCGGACGCGAGCCGGGCCGTCCGGAGCTCGGCGCCCGGAGCGCGACCCCAGCCCCGCCGCAGCCCGGGCCGCGGGGCCGCCGCCAGCCCTCCCCAGCTCCGGGCCAACTTTGTTCAGCTTTAACTTCGGAGCCAAAGTCCAGGGAGCCGGCGTCCCGCCGCCGCCGCCCACTCCTGTCCGCGGCCTCGGCCGCCGCCGCCTCGGCCCTACCTGTAATTGGTGAGCACGCTCTTGTTGACCACCACGATGAGGAAGGAGCTCACGCCGTAAAAGCCGGCGGCCAGCAGCTTCAGGAACACGGTCAGCGTTTCGGCCGACGCCATCCCCAGCTCCTCCTCATGTCTGTGTGTGGAGGATTTCGCGGGGGCTTCTCCTTTAACCCGGGCATGCTGACGTCTATGAACTTCCGCCATGGCTGCGGCGGCGGCGGCGGCCTGTGAGGGGAGCGGCGCGGGGGCCTGCGGCGGCAGCTCGCGGGGGACCAGCGGGGCCGGAGCCGGCGGACTGGGCAGGCTGCGTGCTCGCCGCCTGGGCTCCCCGCACAGCCGCCTCCCGTCCCCGCCCAGGGGCAGGAATGCCGGGGTTCACACCCCCAGGACTTTGCTCCGGCTTGGGGCAACGCGGGGTCAGAGGGGAGGGGCCATGCGGGGCCGGGCCTGGGCAACAGATGGAGAGGGCCTGGAGAAGGGGCAGCGGCGACCCTGAGTGCGGGGCGCGAGGCAGAGGAAACGCGGGGACCCACGCGGGGACACTGGGACGCCCGACCGCCAAGCACGGCAGCTGCGCGGCGCCGCCACCTCGCGCCTGCGCGCGAGCCGCGCCTGGTCTCCCGGCGGCTGCGCGCCTGGGACGCGGAGGCTGCGGGCGGCAGGGCTGGGAGCGTGTTCTCCAGGTGGTCACAGCGACAGAAATGCACACCTTCCTCCACCGCGTAGCAGGAGGCTGGCGGGTAGTTCCCAGGTAGTGTAAGTCTAGTCTCATTTTGAAAGCTCTTGTGGTCTCTCTTGCAGTGGGTCAGAGCCACTCCAAAGGAGCAGATGTGGATCAGAAGTCCTCAGCTTTTCATTCTAAATTGCCTCCGGCTTTTAGCGTTTTCTGAACCCAGAAAACATCAAACATACACTCGTTGCAGATCAAGGGGAGAATTTTTTAAGAAAAATATTGATATGTCGAAAAATGTAGGAAGATAATCAAGCACTTTGTAGACTGGTGAAAGAGCAGGGTGTTGGGAGCTGAGTTCCAATTCTAGGTTTCCTAGAAATGCCTCCTCACTAGCTGTGTGCTTTTGGGCCGGTTGGTTGAGGTCCGTCAGCCTGCATCTCCTCATTTCTGTGAAGATAAAGCTAGCACAGAGCTAGTTTTCAGTAAATGGTAGGCATTATTATTATATAACAAATCATTATCAGCTTAAGCAAAGAAATGACATCTAATTTTAATGTCAAGAAAGAAAAAGAACTTTGAATTATTTCCGTAGTTTGTATCTTTTTATATCTTTTTTATGTATTTTTCAATTGTAAAAATATTCATAACATAAACTTACCATTTTAACCTTTTTTTATTGCGGTAAAATATGCATAATATAGAATTTATTATTTTAAGACTTTTTGTGAACAGTTCAGTAGCATTATGTACACTGACATTATTGTGCAACTCTCACCATTACCCATCTCCAGAACATTTTCATCATCTCAAATTGAAATTACATAAGCCACTAAACAGTAACTGCCCCCTCAATCCTCTAGGAACCACTATTCTTTCAGTCTCTACGAATTTAACTACTCTCTGTACCTCATATAAGTGGAATCATACAGTATTTGTCCTTTCATATATAACATTTTCATTTAGCATGTTTTCAAGTTCATCCACATGTAGCATGTATCAGAATGTTCTTCCATGATATGCATCTTTTGATCTATGTCTTTTGTCTTATTCTGGGAACACCTGGTTCTTCTAATGTTGCTTAGGAGCAACTGGGTGACCTCCTTCACATGCCTCACAGGGCTTAGGCAATATGGCTCCTGCCCACATCTCCAGAGGCAGGTACTCCTTGTATTTCTCTTCCTAAGCTGCAGCTAAGTCAAACTACATCCATTCCCTAAAGAACAATGTGAGTTCCAGTGTATTTACTTCTGTTTTTACTCACATTCCCTCCGTCTGGGATGCTTTTTCTCTCTCCCCTATTCCCCTGTCTCCTGAAGAACTCCTACTTTTCATTCAGTGTTTCGGCAAAACATTACCCTCTCTCTGAGTGCCTTCCTTCACTCTTCTCTCCACAAGAAGTGACATCTCTTTTTTGTCCCCCTGCCACCCCATCTTTGTGCATCCCCTTTACAGAGGCTCTGGAATTACATGTTTACATGTCAGTGAGCTTCCACTAGACAGTGAGCTTCTTGAGAACTGGGAGAGGCGGGGACACCTAGGACAGTTTAGATGTTTTTGTTAACTGAACCAATGAATGATGAAACCTTTTAGCAGTGAGGAAAATGGCTAAATTTCTTTCTTAACTGCTAGCGGCAGAAGGAAACTAACTAGAAAGTTATATTTTGAGAAACATTCCTTGTGAAAAAATTATTATAAAATATTAATGTCCTTCATGGCAAAAGCAAACAAGCGAAAAAGACATATTACATAAGTATCTTCTCTTCCTCTCCCACCCCAACTCCCTCTCAGAGGAAGCAATTGCTAGCAGTTTGGAGGCTATGTTTAGAGCCATTTTCTGTGCATATATGAACACATACCTACATATAAATATTTATGCACATATTTTATACATTTTAAACATGCATGGAATGAACCAGGTCAGAACACTGATCTTCAAACCAGACACTGCCTCTGACACTAATTTTGTGGCCTTGGGCAAGTTATTTGATATTACTGTACTTTAGTTTCCTCATCTGTAAAATGGGGATAACAATAGTATGTACTTCAGAGTGGTGGTGAGAATTAAGTGGGTCAATAATGGTAAAGTACTTAAAACATAGCACACTTATAAACACTTTATAAGTGATTATAATAATAATTACTCTTAATTATTATTATCATTCAACCTCTTTTCACTTAGTATTCCTTGAAGGCCTTTCTCTGGCAATATAGAAACTCTACCTCATTCTTTTTAAAAATGACTGTAGAGAATTCCATCAGCTAGATGCATCATAGTTCATGTAATGCTTCCTATGAACATTTAGGTTGTTGCCAGTTTTTCGGTTCATGAACAATTCAGCCTTGATTATCCTTGTCCATTCAACTTCGTACAGGTATAAGTTTCTAGAAGTGGAATTGCTTAATTAAAGACTACAGTTGATTTTTTAAAGTAGTAGAATTAACAACTTGATCTCTAAGGTGGTTGTACCAATTTTACATTCCCATTAACACTATGAAAATAAAACTATCTTTTAAAAGTCACATGACAACAGTGGAGGTCACTAAAAGAGGCCAGATAATAGTTCAAGTGCTGCCCTGTGGAGTATGAAATGCTAAGTGTAAATTTCTGCAATAAATTAATTGCAGTTACACAAAATGAAATAAAAATAAATCTCCTAAAAGTACTGGTCCAAGCAATTACTGTTGTTTTTCTAAGCATGATTGCATTATTGGTTAACAAATATTTAAGATCTATCACAGACAGGCCAAGAACTGCGTTGAATTTTCTCAACACCAGTAATGATTTGTGGACCTTCAGTAAAATACTTTTAAGGCTAACAGAGTCAAGCATTCTCAATAGGTTCCCATAAAGATAAGATAGGTGCCCATACTGTAGTAGGGTGTTTATTATAGGTATTTAGACTTGTAGGTATGTTTAGGTATTTTAGGTACTTGAACCTGTTTCTTAACCTCAGTAATATTAATCACAGAGTTATATGTGGGGGATTTAGATATTATTTGATAAAATTGAATAAATATTGGACCATATCTTAAAAAGCTGTATAAAATTGTAAAGACTGGATTTAAATATTCTCAATGATACACAAATCTGTTTGGGAATCTCAAAATATATTGTACATCTTGCTAGGTGGAATTACTAGCAGAAAAATCTTTGTAATTAAATCATGTCTTTTAATCAAAATATTGCTTTAGCCATGATGTACCTCCCTGAATGAAATTGATTCTATACACTATTTGTTAACATGACTCATATTATTTCTTTTCCCTGCACTTTTCACTTCCCCTTGGTTCACTTGCTCTTTATACTGGAATTAATATAGGCCTCTTTTGGTGTTCACCTTCTTTCACCAATTTCTGTTTCATTGCCAGGCTAGATCATACCCAATGTCCTGCTGTGTTGCATCACTAATTACATTATAGCCAGGGAACAAAGATTATCTGTGTTTTCTATTTGAACAATGCTTTTAAAATTCTGAGAAGCAAAAAGCATGAAAGGAGCATGGGGCTTCTCTATAGCGCCTCACACTTCTCTATGATGGGCTGGAAGGAATGAACTTATTGACCATATGATGAGTCTGGCCATGTACAACTGAAATTCATTGTCTCATTTCATCCTTACCTGCATAGGAAGAAGGTGAATGAAACAACTAATGAACAGGAAAACAAGAGTCGAGAGGGAGTATTCGGCATATCCTGAGTCCTGCAGCTGTAAGTGACTGTACAGATTTAGCCCAAGTCTGTGCTCTTCTACTAGACAATCCTGACTCATTTTGACTAGGTGGACATACTTTCTTTTAAAAGATATTCTTGCAATGCCATAACCTCCTTCAATTACCAAGTTTAGTGTTTATCAACCCTATAAAGAAGAATATCCAAGAGACAGAAACAGCAATCTATTGAAGTTATAGTCAATCATGACCCATTCACAAATACTACCATACCAGATATCAAATTAGGCATTTTCAAAATATAAAGACATTTCAAACTCAATATGTTTATGATTGAACTTCATCCTAATCAACTTCTTTCAATCTTCTGTCTCAGTGGATTGGCCTTACCATCCACCTATTCACCACAGCTCTTCCCTCTCTATAACCACCCCTCAATCACCCTACAACTCACACCAAATTAGTTTTATCCCCTCCACTGCACTGAAGCTGCTCAGTCCTAAGTCACCAATGACCTCCATGGAAACAAACCCAGAAGACACCCTCAGTCCTTCCCTTGCTTGACCACTCTGCAGCACTCGCACTGCTGATCCTCTCCCTTCCTTTAGCTGCACTCTCTTCCCTTGACTCCTGGGATGCCACACTCTCTCAAACTTCCCCTGGTTCTCTGGGTGCCCCTTCTCATTCTGCTTTGCCGGTACCTCCTCTTCTATATTAGCTCCATGAGCAAGAGTTGATTCAAGTTTTAGAAAACATTTGTGAGCTCTCTAAAAGATGCAAAATTGAGAATGTAAAATGAGGCACAAAAATGGATATCTACTTAATATAAGAAAAATAAGAACTAAGAAATTTTAAATTTTAAGTCTGGCAGAAAATTAATATATTTTTCCTGTCAGTCATATTTCTATAATTTTTTCTATATTTTGCTGCACATTTTTTACTGTTGCCGAATGTGATCTCACACACACACACAGTTTTAGGCGTGAAACAGCTCTGGCCACCAACACAGGCATCAATTAGGATGAACTAAGGATTGTATGTCTGCTTTGCCCCTGACTGATATAAGAGCACAACCAATCAGGTGGTGCCCATTACCAGGGGGTTTATAATATATTTTTGATAGAGGTAATAGAAAAATAAGTCAGCCTTTCTTCTAGTATTGTTTGACCAGTTTGTTTTTACTATTAATAGATGGGATTTTTAAAACAGGCATCCTCACACCCAGACAAACTCACTGTAGCACTTCCTCAAATGTGCCCTACAAACACATTCTGATAAGTTCTATTTTGCACGATTACCATCAAAACAGAAAAAAATGCATAGTGTGTTATTAACAGCATACACTACATTATTATTTGCAAATAAGAAAACTTTTATATTGGATTTACTGGGGTGACATTGGTTGAGAGACTTCTGTTTTGACTAAGTATTGATGAGACCCAATTCTCTGATAATATTTGTCTGATGATTGAAGGAAGTTTTCAGATACAGCTCTAGACTCTGTTTCAGATGTTTTTTCTCTTCATCTAGTCACAAACTTTTGAAACTGACCACTGTAGGACACATTTTATTTCATAATGTGTCCTCTGGACATGTAGCTTTGTGTCACATGATAAAGTAGCATAGAAGACAGTTGGACTACTCTTGGACACCAGTGATTAGAGCATCAGCCCTTGGACTGAAGGGTCCTGCATTCGATTCCTGCCAAGGGCATGTACCTTGGTTGCAGGCTCAATCCTCAGCACTGGCCCGGGCATGTGCAGGAGGCAACCAATTGAAGTATGTCTCTCACATTGATGTTTCTCTCTCTCTCTCTCCCTTCCACTCTCTCTGAAAAGCAATGGAAAAAATATCCTTGGGTAAGGATAAAAAAAACAAAAAACAACTAAGTAACTTTATATAGAAGTGACTGTGTATTATCTATATACTTCCTACTAAACCGAGACCAGATATATCCTGAACTCAATTTCTCCTTAGAAGGAGTTCCAAAATACCTTTCACTACTCAAATGTTTTTTAATATGAGCAGAAGCATGATGGTGGAAAAATTTAAGTGGAAAGAGACAGAATTATTGGCTAAAATATCTCATCTGCAAATTTTATAAATGTATAAAATATATAAACCAGGTGAATATTTTCTAGGGTCCTTCTTGGGGCCTTAGAAAAACTTCATAAGTAAGGGTCATGAAGTTTAAGTTTCATTAGCTTTATGGTCTATGTTCCTAAGAGTGGACGACTTTGTTTTTGGTTCACAATTGTATTTTTGGTACATAGAGTAGTGCCATACAATACACATATGTTAAAAGAGGGGAAGGAAGGAAGAAAGTGGGGTTGTGTTTTTTCATAATTTGGATTATAAAAGCATAATATGTCTTCTCCAAACTTGGCAGAAAATAAGTATTAGTAGAGTTATTTCCAAGGAAGGACAATGCATTGGGCCAAATGAGGTAGTACAGGATCTTAACCACTCCACACATTAAGATAACATGTCAATACAAGGAGGTGATGAGCCTATTCAAACTCTGAAGTAGGCAGAACTAGGAGATGGCCCAGGAAGGGGAGGTGCTAGATGGAAACTTGAGTAGAGTCAAAAGAGGAAACTAAAGTTAAGATGGAGGGTTTACATACATATACACATCCCCTGAGGCATCTTTAAGAAATTTTGGGCCTGGCCAGGCATGGCTCAGCAGTTGAGCATCTACCTAGGATCCAGGCGATCGGGGTTCTATTCCTGGTCAGGGCATATGCCCGGGTTGTGGGCTAGATCAATGACTCTCTCATCATTGATGTTTCTATCTCTCTCTCTCCCTCTCCTTTCCTCTCTCTGAAATCAATAAAGATAATGTTTAAAAAGGAAAAAAAGAAATGTTGGGATACTGCGGGCTTCTCCTGATGACTCTGGAAGGACCAATGCTGTTGATAAATTAACATAGCTGTAATGTCCATATTTCCTCATCAATTCTACTTAGGGTTGATACTCAGAAGCAACACACCAGTAAGGCCACTCTGTAGTTAGAATATAAGAATATTTCTACAATTGTTGGTAAATAGTAACATCCCTTGGTCCTCTGAGACTCAACCTACTGCCATGGTCACCCTAGCCCCTCCTCTGGAACCCCCACAAGTCAGCAACCAAAGGAGTCAGTCCTGGAGTGACGTCCTGCTTCAGTTATAAGTTTGGTTGGCCAGTGCCCGTACCATGCTCATTATTAAATCTTTGTCATATAATCCCTGGTTCTACTAAGCAGTCAACATAGCTACATGAGAGAAATCATAAACTGGGAGGAGGCCTAGTCTCACCTTCCTGGTACCCTATGGGTTAGCCTAAGAATAGAGTAATACAAACCTATTGCTTAGATTGACTCTTCTCCCTAAAGCTGAGCTTTCCCAGGATGGACCATTGGACAGGCAGCCAGCTTCTCCATCAAAATAAATAATGGCATAAGCCAAGTCTGTTCTAGTCACTGTTACATTACCAGGAACTAGCACAATGATGGTATATAGTTGATACTCAAGCATTTTTTGATTAAAAGTTGAACAGTAAAGAAGGTAGAATCTTAAAGGAATAGACCTTGAAAGATCATCTAAAATCATGAGAAAAAAATCATTAGAAGTTTTCTATGATATGCAGATGGGGAATCTGAGGTTGGCCAGGTTTAGAGTCTTGCTGAATCAACTATATACATTATTAATAGAACTGACTGTAGAACCCTGGCCTCTCATATCTCCATCCAATGTTCTTTTCACTACACTGAACTCCCTCTATTAGATCCAAAGATGCAAGTAACCCCACTTGGAATTTCTCACAGCCTGGAGGAATTCAGAGATGATCAGTATTGTTGCCTACGTGGGAACTAGAAATGTTAAGTAAATGCCAAGATTATATGAGGAAGTAATCTCATGTTACAGCTGCAACTGGTTTTGCTTTCCTCCTGTTCTTGGAATTGGTGAACAGGGTGAAGTCATGAATTTGAGCACAGTGGGAGATTTTGGAACAGCTACCACCATGGAATGTACAAAGGATAGTGAACAGGAGTTAAATAAAAAGATTGCTGAGAGCTGAGAAGATAAGGTTGAAGTTAAATAGAATGACTGTGCATGGACCTACTCAGCATGGTGGATGAATTTTCTCAGCAATGTTGACAACAATAAAGAATTATCCAGCCCCAAATGTCAATAATGCTGAGCCTGAGAAAGCCTACCTTAGAAACATTTTAAGTGTTTAATGGCCACATGTGGCTAGCAGTTACTATAGTGAACAACACAAACATAGAACATTTCCATGATGGCAGAGCATTCTACTTGACAGCTCTGGCCTAGAAGATTTTCAAGATCCTTTTTAACTCTAAGGTCCTAAGCAAATCAATGAAAGAAAAGAGAAAAATAGCAAGATAGTAAGGATGTTGGGAAGAAAAAAATAAGGCAAAAGAATAGGATAGTCTTTAGAGGTATTAGTTACCAATTAAACACGTATAGTTCATACCTGAAACAGAGAGCCCATATTTAGTTTCTGGTTCCCATAGAAGTCTACACTTAGGTTTGGATCAAATTAACTATTGACTAAAATAAATTAGGCATGTTGACAAACTAGGTGCCACTTTGGAATCTACGTTGTGATTACTGGTCAGACCTGCTCTTTTGTCTCTTTCTTGTGGTCATCCACTGCTTTAGCTATAAAGGCAGTGTCCTACCTCTCTTCTGGGCAGAGAACATATATAATGAAGGTTTTCTTTAGAGTGAAATTGGCAGTAAATAGGATTTACATTTAATAATATCCCCTTGGCTTTCATAAATGACTGGTTTTGATTCTCCCTTTGGGCACTGAAATAAAATACCTTCCTGCTCATACCACACCTGTGTCTAATCCTGCACACCTGACTCCTGGAGAAAAATGAGGCATCTCTGATGTCTTGAAATATCTGAATGGCTTCCAGGAAATGGAGAAATGTTTTCAAAAATTATCCAATAGCCATTCTGACAGGTGTGAGATATCTCATTGTGATTTTAATTTGCATTTCTTTGACAGTTAGTGACACTGAGCATTTTTCATGTCTATCGGCCTTCTGTATGACCCTTTGAAGCCCACAGAACACCTTACCTCATTAGTTCAGGATGTCTAATATACCTTAATTCCCCTATCCCTGAATCTCTCCTGCATGTGGGGTCTCTGATTCCCTCATACACATGTATTGTCCGGTTACTTTCTCTTGCTAATCTGTCTCATGTCTGTTTGATTATTAGACCAGCCAAAGCAAGCTTGAGAGTGAAGTTTGTTCTTCCCTAATACCTCTAACCCCTCCTTCCCTTCAGCCCCATAGGCCTCTTGTGGTTACTAGCTCTGGGGAATTACATTACCCCTTGTAGTTTTCTTACACTGAACTGATACCTCAGTAGCCACCTATTATATTCTCCTAAAGTTATTCACTTGTCGATAATTTTTTTTATCCTTACCTGAGGATATTTTTTCTCACTGCTTTTCAGAGGGAGAGTGGAAGGGGGAGAGAGAGAGAAACATCAATGTGTTCCCTCCCACATGTGACCTGGGGGCCGGAGCCTGCAACAGAGGTGTGTGCCGTTGGCTGGGATTGAACCCTTCAATCCGTGGGCCAACGCTTTAACCACTGAGCCAAACCAGCTAGGGCTCACTTGTGGATAATTTTGACCATCTGATTGCTGTCAAGTCTCCTGGCTGATAAACAATTAGCAAAACACGAAAATAGGATGGGCTGTTTTAAGAATAGTGACTTCACTCCCAGCCAGATGGTCAGAGGACACCAAAACCTTGAGTGAGACAGGACAGTAAGAAGTTAGGAAATGGGAAAACGGAGACAGCTGAACTGGCCAAGCAATTTACAGCCAGATACAGAAGTTCACAGGGGAGGCAAGCCTGGGTGCCTAGCGATAGAAAAAACTGGTGCTGGACCTCTCCCCCAAGGTGGCCTTTCCTTCAGACATATCATTGGTCCTGTGGTTTAGACTCCCTGGCCTTTCCTCCCTAGAGATAACATCTAGGTCTCAGTTGTATTTCAGCTCCTGGCCCAGAAAAGTAGCAAAATCAGGCAGGTGATGCCAGGACAAGCTGCAATGACTAATGACCCCTGCCCTGGCACTGACCAATCAGAAGAGACCACGACCCCAAAAAGACACACCCGGAAAAGCTGATAGTCTATTGAAATCCTCCCCTAAGACCTCCCCTAAACTCCCAGCCTTTAAAAAGCTTCAAAACAAAGCACCCAGACTGCACTTTCTCACCCAGGAGCATGCCCACACCTTTCCCTTCCTCCTCTTGGAAATATTATAAACAAGTGTTCAGAATTTTTGCCTTTATGAAATAAAGTCTCCAATCTCCACTTCTACCCCATATTTCTCTTATGCCACATCTTTCTTACTTTTGCATTCTGCTTTTAAGGGATCATGTGATTATATTGGGTACATCAATAATTCAGATTAATCCCCATATTTTAAGGTCTGATGGTTAGTAATCCTAAATCCATCCTCAAAGTCCTTTCCCAGCAGTGCCTAGATTAGTGTTTGAATGATAAGGGGCTGGAATCCTGGGGAGATATCTTTGGAATTCTGTCTACTACACTGGCTTCAATAATAATTATAAAAAATTGTGAACTCATCTAGACGTGGCCCATGTCACTGTCTTCTAGGAAATTGTTCCATTCAAAATATCCATTCTTAGGGGTCACTTTCAATAATTTCCTTTCTGATAGGAAATCACCAACTTTTCTCTAGATTTTCAAATTCGTTGGCAAATGTGCCTGTGATATTTTTTAAGATTCTTTTACTCTCCTGTAACTATGGTCTTTTCTCATTCATAAGCTCATACTGGGTTTTTTTGCTCTTCTTCCTTAAATCATGCTTGAGAAAGGTTTATCCATTTTAGTGTATTTTAAAAACACATAAAACAAAAACTTTTGCTTTTATTTATCCTTTTATACTATCCTTTTATTTCTACAGATCCCAGCTGTCCAGCTAGTCCCAGGACACAACACAACCTCCACCATTGTCTTGTGACTCAGAAACTGGGCTCCAACGGCCACACTCAGATTTCAGCATCAGAATGGAAACCACATCTAACCCCGCACCCCACAGCTTGATGATCCACCGACGTTTGGTTTAGGAGAATGACAGGTTTAAGCTGAGAGGAGAAGAGAAAGGTGCT